>NW_012117488.1:7905939-8002087 GCF_000951035.1 Colobus angolensis palliatus | reverse complement strand
CAGGGGGGAGGGACTGCATTGGGAGTTATACCTGATATAAATGATGAATTGATGGGTGCTGACGAGTTGATGGGTGCAGAACACCAACATGGCACAAGTATACATATGTAACAAACCTGCACGCTATGCACAAGTACCCTAGAACTTAAAGTATAATAAAAATAAATAAATAAATAAAAAGAATAATTCATATATAGCAACAAAAAAAGTTAAAAGCATACAAATTTATTTAATGTAAGTTTTATATAGCATAGGATCTTTCAGAAATGAAGAATCAAAGAAATAGGATTTTATGCTAAGTTTGATGAAGAAATGGATAGCAGAGGAGAAATATTACTGAACAAAGAGGGTATGATCTAATAGTAATAAACTTGGGGGAACTTAGGAAGGCCTGTTTTTTCAGTGTTCTCTGTGTTTCCATGTCTTCACAGTAAGAATGTTTCTTTCCTCTTGAATGAAGACCTTATGACTTGCTTCAGGGCAGAAGAGCTGGAGAAGGTCAGAGAGGGATCCTCCTAGGTTTTACTACTTTCTGAAGTGACAAGATGCCATATTTGGGGGTAGCATTTCCTGGACCCCATTAGCAGTTTTTGATGTACAGATTTTGCATAATTTTATCAGATTTATTCCTAAAGTTTTCATATTTTTATCCTATTATAAACTGCACCTTTTGTTTTAGTCTCTGATTGTTTCTACTACACAGAAGCAAAATTAATTTTGTATACTGAGATTGTATCTTGTATACTGGCCAACAGGTTCTTAGTTACAGTAGTGTTTTTTACTAGATCAAATTTCATCTGATTTTCTAGATAAATAATTATGTTGCGTTTGAAGTAAGTCAGTGTTACTTCTTCTCTTTCAATATAGCTGCCTTTTATTTCTCTTTCTTACCTTAAATCACTGGCCAGACCTCTAGTACAATGTGGAATGGAAGCAGTAATTGCAGTCATCCTTGTCTTCTTTCTGATTTTAAGGGAAACATTCAGTCTTTCCCTTATGTATGATGTAACTGTAAGTTTTTGGTAAATGTCCTTTAATCAGGTTGTGGAATTTCCCTCCTATTCCTAGTTTGCTGAGAGTTTTAAAAATCAGGAATTGATATTGGAACTTGTTGATGCTTTTTCTACATCTACTGAGATGATTATGTTTTCCTTTTTAGTTTGTTAATATAGGAAATTGCACTGATTAATCTTCTAATGGTAAATCAATGCTGCATGCCTCAAAATAAACTCCACTTAGTAATGATATGTTAGCTTTTATGTATTGTTGGACTCAATTTGATAAAATCTGTTCAGAATTTTTGTACTTATATTCATCAAGAATATTGGTTTGTAGTTTTCTTTATGAAATGTCTTTTTCTGGTTTTGGTATCAAGATAATGCTGGCCTCATAAAATAAACTGAAAAGTAGTCTCTCCTTTTCAATTTTCTGAAAGAGTTTGAGTAGAATTGATACTATTTCTTTTTTTAAATGGTTTCTAGTATTCACTAGTGAGGCTATATCTCCTTGGACTTCTCTTTGTGGAAATATTTTAAACTATGAAATCTGTTTTTAAATTAATATGGGAATATTCAAATCATCTCTTTTTTCTGAGCAAGCTTTGACTGTTTGTGTCCTTCAGGAATTGTGTCACTTTCATCTCAATTGTGGTGTTTATTATCATATAATTGGTCATAACATGTATTATATTTTTAATATCCGTGTAATCTGTAGTGATGTCACTTCTGTCATTTGTACATTGTAATTTGAGACTTCTCTTTTATCTCTTATTAATTTGGGTAGAGGTTTATTAACTTTGTGTGTGTGTGTGTCTATCACCCATGCTGGAGTGCAATAGTGCAATCTTGACTCACTGCAACCTTCCACTGCTGGGTTCAAGCGATTCTCCTGCCTCAGCCTCCTGAGCAGCTGGGACTACAGGTGTGCACCACCATGCCCAACTAATCTTTTTGTATTTTTAGTAGAGACAGCGTGTTATCATGTTGGCCAGGCTGGTCTCAAACTCCTGACCTCAGGTGATCCACCGGCCTTCACCTCTCAAAATGCTGGGATTACAGGTGTGAGCCACAGCACCCAGCTAGGTAGAGGTTTATTAATTTTATTGATTTCCTCTGGGTAACCACTTTTGGTTTCAGTGAATGCTTCTGTTTTCTATTTCTTTGTTTTTTGCTTTGATAATTATTTTATTTCATCTGCTTATTTTATTTTTTTCTTTTCTAATCCTTAAAGTGGGAGGTGAGATCATTGATTTGATACCATTCTTACTGTCTAATATAGAGATTTAGTGGTATAATTTCTATCAAAGTACCTTTAGTGGTACCCTAGAAATTCTCATATGTTGTGCTTTCATTTCATTTAGTTCAAACATTTTCTAATTTCTCTTTTGATTTATTCTCTGGCCATAGGTTATTTAGAAGTGTGTTATTAGTTTCCAAATATTTGTGGATTTTCACAGATATTTGTGTTAATTTCTAATTTAACTCAATTTTTATCAGAAAAAAATACTTTCTGTGATTTGATTCATTTTAAATTTATGAAACCTTGTTTTATAGCATTACATATTATCTATCTTGGTAAAAATTCTGCGTGTAGTTAAAAAGGATGTTTGATCTGCTATTGTTGGGGAACGTGATCTGTCAATGTCAACGAGGTCAAGTTGGTTGAAGTGTTGCTCAAACCTTCCACATTCTTATTGATTTTCTGTCTAATTTATTTTATGATTTCTTAAGAGAACAGTGTTGAAATAATTGAGAATTTATCTATTTCTCCTTGAAGTTGGATCAGCTGTTGTTTCATGCATTTTGAATCATTGTTATTTGGGGCATAAATATTTAGGATGATTATATTGTATTGATAGATTGACACCTTTATCATTATGAAATGAACTTCATAATGTCTGGTAATATTCCATGCACTGAAATCTATATTTTCTGAAACTACTATAGCTCCTCCAACTTTCTTTTGATTAGTGTTATTAAGGTATACCTTTTTTCCATTCTTTTACTTTCAATTTACTTACATCTTTATCCTTAAACTTCGTTTCTTGGAGGCAAAACATTGTGTCTCATATTTTTATGCAATATGAAATCTCTTCCTTTTAATTGGGAGTTATAGACAATTTACATTTAATATAATTATTGATATGACTAGATTTACATCTATCATCTTGGAATTCTTTTGTCACCATTGTCTGCTTGATTTGCCTTCATCTGTATTAATTACTTTTTATGATTTTATTATCTTCTTGTTTTTGGTTGTTTAACTATAATTGTTTGTCAACTTTAGTGGTTTCTTTAGCATTTTTAGTACATATATTAACTCATCACAGTCTACCTTCAAGTGATGTTATACAACTGTACATATAGTATAAAACTTTTAGTGAAAACAAAAATATAAATAAATAAATATATCTTGTAGTAGCACACTTGCATGTCTATCTTCTTGGTATTTATACTATTGTCATATATTTTGTTTACTCATATGTTATAAACTCCACAATACATTGTTATGATTGTTGCTTAGATAACTCATTATCTTGTAAAGAAATTTAATTAATGAGAAAATGTCATATAGTTTGTCATATAGTTGCCATATTTGGTTCTCTTTATTTCTTCATGTCAATCCATGTTTCAATCTGATGCTATATTCTTTCTGCTTCGAGAAGTTCTTTAACATTTCTTATAGTGCAGGTCTGCTGGCAAAGAAGTCACTCAGAATCCTGTCACATGCTACAGTATGAATGAAATTTGAGGACATTAGGCTAAATAAAGTAATTTGAAAAGACAAATACTGTAAGACTTAACTTATGAGATATCTAAAGTAGTCAAACTCTTAGAAAGTAAAATGGTGTTTTTAGAGGCTAAGAAAAGGAGGAAATGGGAAAGTGTTTTTCAACTGGTATAGAGTTTTAGTTTTGTAAGATGAAAAATTTCTAGAGATATATTGCGCAACAATATGAATATAATTAACACTACTGAATTGTACACTTAAAAATAATGAAAATGGCTAAATAATATTCTATTATCCATGTATAACATATTGTATTTATTCATCCATGTGTCACAGGATCCTTAGGATGTCATTTTGCCAACCAGAAACCTCTGTGGCCAGTGGGGCCAAAAGTCAGGCCTGCTGGGCTTATTCCAGCCACTCAGCCTGGCAGGCTGTGCTCAGCTCAGCCACTGGCCTGGATCCCATGCCTGCCAAGGGTGAGCCAGGTGCAGAGCAGTGAGGAGTGCACGAGGAAGTGAGCACGGGGTCCAGCCACTGCACATAGCCAGGCATGCTGGTTGCTGTGGCAGAGCAGCCAGCTCCAAGTGCCAACACAGGTGCTGGCTCCATGCAAGCCTGCAGTTGGATCAGGTGCACCATAAGCAGCTTCCACTATAGGCACCTGCGTCTGGCCAAGAGGAATGTGGTGGCATCCAGAAGCTTGAAGACACCAGAAACTGCAGAGCCCAAAGAGGGTGTCACCACCCCAGCTTGGGGAGCCCCTAGGTCTGGGCTCCCAAAGGGCCTCAGTTCTTCTCTTGTTCTTGTTGCCCACAATGTGGCAAGTGGTGTGGGGAGCGGAGGCAAGTTCAGCCCTGTTCGTGTTGCAGCTCTTTCAGTCCTGCCATTTGGTTGGTCCCAAGTTCTTGTCCCACATCCAGGAAGAATGAGGTAGGTCAACAACTGGAGGGCAAGCAAGGCAAAGAGGTGCTTTACTGAGCAACAATACAGCTCTCAGGAGACCCAAAGTGGGTAGCTCCTTTCCACAGGCATGTCATCCCAATGAGTGCAGTGCTCAGTGGAGAGAAGATCCAGAGTGTGTAGCTCCTATCTTCAGGCAAGTCATCCTGTCCAGTGTGCAGCCCTCGATGGAGAGGAGACCCAGAGTAGGTAGCTCCTATCTGCAGGCAGGTCATCCCAACATCTATGAAGCCCTCAGCAGAAAGGAGACCCAGCATGGGTAACTTACGTCCATAGGCAGGTTGTCCTGACACCTTTCTGTGAGTCTAGATGAGTCCAGGGTTTTTATGGGCTTAAGAAAGGGAGGAAGAGCTTGCTGATTGGTCCATGGGTGGCCACGGATGGGCTAGAAAAAGCACCATAAGTTCTCACTCCTAGCAGGGGACTCCCCTAGGAACTGACATCCCCACCCCCATGCTTCAGGCTGCCCTGGCTTGAAGGCAGGGTGATATGGGTTGACTGTGTACCCACCCAAATCCCAACTTGAATTGTATCTCCCAGAATTCGCACATGTTGTGGGAGGGACCCAGGGAGGTAATTGAATCATGGGTGCCGGGAAATACCCATGCTAGTTTCATGATAGTGAATAAGTCTCATGAGATATGAGGGTTTATCAGGGGTTTCTTCTTTTGCTTCTTCCTCATTTTTCTTTTGCCACTGTCATGTAAGAAGTGCCTTTCACCTCCCACCATGATTCTGAGGCTGCCCCAGTCATGTGGAACTATAAGTCCAAGTAAACCTCTTTTTCTTCCCAGTTTCAGGTATGTCTTTATCAGCAGCATGAAAATAAACTAATGCATGGGGCTTCACTGGGGACTCACCTCTTTCCACCCAGGAGCCTGTCTGCCTCTGGCTGATAGGCCTCCCTTCCATGCTTGTCAGCACCCAAAGTCTGGAGCGGGCTGGGGCAGCAGGGGGCTGGTGTGTCAGCATACCCCTGAGTGCACACACTCAGCTGGGTCATGACAGCACCCAGGCTTAGCCTCAACTTTGCTCCAAAATCAGATTGCACAAGGAGTGGGAAGAGGCCTGGCAGTGGGAGCAGACACTTTCCAGCCTGCAGGGGTAGGGCAGGTTCCCTGCCCTGAGAGCACAAGAATGCCTGGGTCCACAACTGCAGCTGCACCTGGGAGGACAGGGCTCCCACCCCGCCAACTCAGTAGGAGGCAGGGTTCCCAACTGACCCTGGCCCCCAAGAATGGAGGGATGCTGGGATCTGGAGCTGCATCTGGGTAGCTGCAGCTGAGCCTGGGTAGCACAGAGCTCCTGCCCTGCCAACTCAGAAGGGGGTGAGGCTCCCACCTGTTCCTGGCTCCTGCTGGCTCCATGGAGCACACAGCCTGGGCCACACCTCCCCTGCTGCAGCTGGCATCTTCATAGTGGCTGCTACAGATGCGCCACCACTGCCATCATGTGGATAGACATTTGGGTTGCTTCTGCCTCTTGGCTATTGTGAATAATGCTGCAATAAACATGGGTAAGTAAATATCTCTCTGAGATCCTGCTTTCAATTCTTTTGGATATATTCCAAAAAGTGGGTGTCTTAGTCCAGGCTGCTATAACAAAATACCATATACTGGTGGCTTAAACAACAAACATTTATTTCCCACAGTTCTGTAGACTGAGAGGTCAAAGAACAAGGTGTAGGTTGATTTGCTGTATTCTCACATGGTAGAGAGAGAGGGTTCCTGTTTCTTCCTCTAATAAGATCAATAATCCCATCACAGAGGCTCCATGCTCATGACCTCCTCTAAACCTAATTATTTCCCCAAGGTTCCACCTCCAAATACTATCATATTAGGAATTAGAAATTCGATATATAATTTTTGGAGGAACAAAAACATTCAGTCCATACCAGTGGGATTGCTATATATCATATTCTGATTTTTCAATCTAATTCTAATCTTCATATCATAATTCTAACTTTTTGAGAAACTTTCATACTGTTTTTCATAGGAGCTGCACTATTTTACATTCCAATGAAGAGCGCACAAGTGTATCAATTTCTTCACATTCTGGCCAATACTTGCTATTTTCCAATTATTTTATAGTGGCCATCCTAACGGATATGAGGTGATATCTCATTGTGGTTTTAATTTGCATTCCTCTGATGATTAATAATATTAAGCATCTTTTTATTTGCTTGTGGGGCATGTACATATCTTTTCTAGAGGAATATCTACTCACGTCTTTTGCTTAATTTTTTATAAATTCAACAGGAGATGTTTAATACAAAGAATCATTAACTATGATAAAAAGTAAGTGTAACATATAAGGAACCTCTGCAAAGCACCCTAGAGCTGAGAGGAAGAACCTAGAAAAAGTCAAACCTGAGAGGAATTCACACCTCTTGGGAAAACATGCAGTTCACCCACTGAATAGCAAAGAACTGGGATACTTTGGCCATCCTGGAGCCCACCTGAAATTTCTTCAACTGCAAGAATAAAGGCCAGCCTCCAGAGTGCATATAGATAGAGCAATCAATAATTTATGTTGGGAGGTTTTGGGACCTGGGACCAGGCAGAAGCTGCAGCCCTTGGGAACCTGTGGGCTGCAGAAGGCTACAGAATAAGTAGCAACTCAATGTGTGACTTTCCATGTCAAGAGCTGTTGCACAGGCTTTGCAGAAGCTTGCAAAAGAAGGGATGCTGGCTTCCACCTGAGTGCAGGTGGGAGAGCAGGCAACTGACAACTAGGTTTTTGCCCACTTTTGAATCAGATTATTTGGGGTTTTGTTGTTGTAGAAGTTGTTTCTATATTCTGAATATTTACCTCTTTTCAGATAGATTATTTGCAAATATTTTCTTCAATTCTGTAGGCTGCCTTTTCACTCGTTGATTGTTTCCTTGGATGTGCAGAGGTTTTTAAGTGGTCTCATTTGTCTATTTTTCCTTCTTTTGACTATATGTTTAAAGTCATATCCAAAAAAATCATTGCCCAATTCAATGTCATCAAGTTTGTTCCCTATGTTTTATAGTTTTAGTCTTACATTGAGATGTTTAATCCATTTGGGGTTAATTTTTATGTATGATTTCAGGTATGTGTTATGGCCTAAATTATGTCCCCCCAAAATTCATATTTTAAGCCCTAACCCCAGTGTGACTGCATTTAAGTGTATCACTTTCAAGAAGGTAATTAAGGTTAAATGAGATGACAGGAGTGGGGCCTTAACCCAGTAGGACTGGTGCCCTTATAATTAATAAATAAATAGGGAGAGAGAGAGAGACAGAGACAGAGAGAGAGAGAGAGAGAGACCAGGGATGTGAATGCTCAGAGAAAAGGCCATGTGAGGACATGGTGAGAAAGTGGCTATCTGCAAGCCAAAGAGAGGCCTGAGAAGAAACCAAAGCTGACCACACTTTGATCTTGGACTTCCACCTCCAGAACTGTCAGAAAATTAATTTCTATTGTTTAAGTCACCCAGTCTCTGGTATTTTATTTTGGCAGCCATAGCAAGCTAATACAGTAAGGGTGAAACGTCATTCTTTGCATGTGAATATCCAGTTTTCCCAGCACCATTTGTTGAAAAGACTCTTCAGTTTCTGTATACATAATGAAAAAAATTCTTTACTTCACTTTCTTTTTAAAATAATATTTTCATTGCATACATTAACTTAAATGCATAAATTTTCTTTCGGTAATTTTAAAATGTTGTCCCACTGCCTTATTTGCATTGTTCCTTTATTTTTCTGAGACGGGGCCTCTCTGTCACTCAGGCTGGAGTGCAGTGGCATGATCTCAGCTCACTCACTGCAGCCTTGACTTTCTGGGTTCAAGCGATACTCCCACCTCAGCCTCCCTGGCAGCTGGGACTGCAGGTGCATGCCACCGCAACCGCACCCAGCTAATTTTTTATTTTTTGAAGTGATGGGTTTCACGATGTTGCCCAGGCTTGTCTCAAACTCCTGGCCTAACATGATCGCCTGCCTTGGCCTCCCAAAGTGCAGGTAATACAGGCATGCACCACTGTTCCCAGACCTTGTATTGTTTCAATGAGCAATTCACTATCATCCCTATCTTTGTTCCTCTGTTCTTACCATGTCTTTTTTCTCCTTTGCATGCATTGTCTTATCATTATTTTGAACGATTTATGATATCTCTTGTTGAATTTTACCTCATGTTTCTTGTACTTAAAATTTAATAAGCTTATGTTTGGATTTATAGTTTTTATTATATATGGAAACTTTTTAACCATTTTCTTCCAATCTTTTTTCTGTCTCTCCCTTTCTCTTATATACTTTGAAAACTCTAATTACATTTGTAATATGCCACTTAAAGTTGTCCCGTGGTTCACTGTAATAGTCCATTTTCACACTGCTTTAAAGAATACCACCTGAGACCGGGTAATTTATAAACAAAAGAGGTTTACTTGACTCACAGCTCCGCATGGCCGGGGAGGCCTCAAAGAGCTTACAATCATGGTGGAAGGTGAAGGAGAAGCAGGAACCTTCTTCAAGGCAGCAGGAGAGAGAGAAAAAGGAGAAGTGCTGGGCACTTTTAATTCATGAGATTTTGTGGGAACTCATTCACTATCAGGAGAATAGCAAGGCGGAAGTCTGAATCATGATTCAGTCACCACCCACCAGGCTTCTCCCTCGGCATGTGAGGATTACAATTCGACATGAAATTTGGGTGGAGACACAGAGCCAAACCATATCATTTACTGATGTTCTTTACATTTTTTTAAGTTCTTTTTTTTCTGAGTATTTAATTTTGAATAGTTCCTTTACTATAGCTTCAATTTCAATCATCTTTCCATCTATAATATATAATTCATACATTTTCAACAGAGGAAATTCTCTCCTAAGAAGGAAAAAATTAGCTCTTGAGAGACAAAAACAAAATATTATATGGTACATGTGTGGTTATAAATTTCATGGGAAATGGAGGAGATTAGAAAACAAATGTCCAAAAAGGCTCCTTGGAGGTAATAAGAAAAAAGGTTGAAAACCTGGTATAATCTGTTGTTAATATCATATAGTGTATTTTTTATATTAATGTTTTAATGTTTTATTTTTATTTTAATTTTTGTGAGTACATAGTAGGTGCATATATTTATGGGATCTATGAGACATTTTGATATAGGTGAACAATGTCTAATAATCACATCAGGATAAATGGAGTATCTATCACCTCAAATATTTATCATTTATTTGTGTTAGAACAATCTAATTTTACTCTTTGTTATTTTTAAAATGGACATTAAATTATTGTTGATGATAGTCACCCTCTTGTGCTGTCAAATACTAGATCTTATTCATTCTAATGGTATTTTTGTATCCACTAACCATTCCCACATCCCCCTCACCCCCACTGCCACTACCCTTCCCAGCCTCTGGTAACCATCATTCTACTCTTTCTCTCTCTTCAGGAGTTCAATTGTTTTAATTCTTAGCTTCCACAAATAAGTGAGAATATGTGAAGTTTGTCTTTCTATGCCTGGCTTATTTGATTTAACATAGTGTACTCCAGTTCCACCCATGTTGTTACAAATGACAGGCTCTTATTCTTTTTTATGGCTGAATACTACTCCTCTGTGTATATATACCACATTTTCTTTATCCATTCCTCTGTTGATGGATAACTTAGATGGCTTCCAAATCTTGGCTATTGTGAATAATGCTGCAATAAATATGGGAGTGCAGGTATCTCTTCAAAATACTGGTTTCTTTGCTTTTGATATACCTAGCAGTGGAATTACTGGGTCATATTACCAATAATAGTCATATTACTGTTCTATTTTTCATTTTATAAGGAACCTCCAAACTACTCTCGATAGTGGCTGTACTAATTTACATTCCTACCCACAGTGTATGAGGGTTTCCTTTCCTAAACATCCTTGCCAGTGTTTGTTATTGTCTGTCTTTTGGATAAAAGCCATTTTAACTAGGAGGAGATTATATCCCAGTTGATGATGCAATGATAGTTTTGATTTGCATTTTTCTGATGATCAGTGATGTTGAGCTCCTTTTCATATACCTGTTTGCCATGTGTGTGTCTTCTTTAGAAAAATGTCTACTCAGATCTTTTGCCCATTTTAAAATTGGATTATTTGACTTTTTCCTATTGAGTTGTTTGAGCTCTTTATATATTTTGGTTTTTAATCCCTTGATAAATGGATAGTTTGCAAATATTTCCCCCATTCTGTGGTTTGTCTCTCCTTTTTTTTTATTGTTTTCTTTGCTGCACAGACATGCTTTAACTTGATGTGATCCCATTTGTCTATTTTTCCTTTGGTTGACTGAGCTTTTATGGTATTACTCAAGAAATCTTCACCCAGACCAATATCCTGAAGTTTCCCTAATGTTTTATTTCAGTAGTTTCATAGTTTGAGATCTTAGATTTAACTCTTTAACTCATTTTGATTTGATTTTTATACATGGTGAGAGACAGGAGTCTAGTTTCATTCTTCTGTATGTGGATATCCAGTTTTCCCAAACCCTTTATTGAAGATACTGTCCTTTACCCAAAGTATGTTCTTGGCACTTTTGCCAAAAATGAGTTAATTGTAAGTGTATGGATACATTTCTTGGTTCTCTAGTCTATTCCATTGGTCTATATGTCTGCTTTTATGCCAGTGCCATGCTGTTTTGATTATAGCTCTGTAGTATAATTTAAAGTCAGGTAATGTGATTCCTCCAATTTTGTTCTTTTTTGTTAAGGATAGTTTTGACTATTTAGGTTCTTTTGTGGTTCCATATAAATTTTGGGATTACTTTTCTATTTCTATGAAGAATGTCATTGATATATTGATGGGGATTGCATTGAATCTATAGATTGCTTTGGGTAGTACAGACATTTCAACAATACTGATTTTTCAAACCCTCGAACATGGAATGTATTTTAATTTTTTGTGTCTTCTTCAATTTCTTGCATCAATGTTTCATAGTTTTCATTGTAGAGATTTTCACTTCTTTGGCTAATTCCTATGTATTTTATTTTACATGTAGCCATTCTAAATGGGATTAATTTCTTGATTTCTTTTTCAAATTGCTTACTGTTGGCATGTAGAACTGCTACTGATTTCTGTATATTGTTTTTGTATGCTGCAACTTTACTGAATTTGATTATCAGTTCGAATATTTTTTGGTGGAGTCTTTAAGTTTTTCCAAATGTAAGATTATATCATCTGCAAACAAAGCTAATTTGGTTTCTTCCTTTCCAATCTGGATGCCCTTTCTTTCTTTTGTCTGATTGCTGTAGCTAGGACTTTCAGTACCATGTTAAATCACAGTAGTGAAAGTGGGCATCCTTATCTTGTTCCACATCTTAGAGGAAACTCTTTTAAGTTTTCCATTTTTCAGTACAATACTAGCTGTGGGTCTATCATATATGGCTCTTACTGTGTTGAGGTATATTTCTTCTATATCCAGTTTTCTGAGGGTTTTTATCATGAAGGGATGTAGAATTTTATCAAACGTCTTTTCAACATCAACTAAAATAATCATATGGTTTCTCTCCTTCGTTCTATTGATATGATGTATCATATTGATTGGTGTGCATATGTTCAATGATCATGGCACACCTGGGATAAATCCCACTTGGTCATGATGAATAATCATTTTAGTGCATTGATATATTCGGTTTCCTAGTATTTTGTTGAGGATTTGTGCATTAAGGTCCACCAGGGATATTGGCCTGTAGTTTTCTTTTTGTGATGTGTCTTTGTCTGTTTTTGGTATCAGGGCAATACTGGCCTCATAGAATGAATTTGGATGCATTCCCTTCACCTCTATTTTTTTCCGAATAGTTTCAATAGGATTGGTATTAGTTCTTCTTTAAATGTTTGGTAAAATTCAGCAGTGAAGCCATCAGATCCTGGGATTTTCTTTTCTGGGAGACTTTCTATTATGGTTTCAATCACATTGCTTGTTATTGACCTGTTCAGGTTTTAGATTTTTCATGGTTCACTCTTCATAGGTTGGATGTGTCTAGGAATTTGTCCATCTCTTCTAGGTTTTCCAATTTATTGGCATATAGCTGCTCATAGTAGCCTCTAATGAGTCTTTGAATTTCTGTGGTATCAGTTATAATGTACCTTTTTTGTGCTTTTATTTATTTAGGTCTTCTCTCTTTTGTTCTTAGTCTGGTTTAAGGTTTATCATTTTATCTTTTCAAAAAACAACTTTTCATTTCATTCATATTTTATATTTTTTTGTTTCTATTTCATTAATTTCTGCTCTGATTTTTATTATTTCTTCTACTAATTTTGGATTCGATTTGCTCTTGATTTTTTAGTTCTTTAAATGTGTCTTTAGGTTGTTTATTTGAAGTTTTTTTTCTTTTGTGATGTAGGCACTTATCTATATAAACTTTTCTGTTAATGCTGCTTTTGCTATATCCCATAGGTTTTAGTACATTGTATTTCTATTTTCATTTGTTATAAGGAATTTTTTAATTTCCTTCTTAATTTCTTTTTTGACCCACTGGTCATTCAGGAGTATATTTTTTAATTTCCATGTTGTTGTATAGTTTCCAGAATTCCTCTTGCTATTGGTTTCTAGTTTTATTCCATTGTGGCCAAAGAAGTTACTTAATATAATTTTAATTTTTTAAAATTTGTTAAGATTTGTTTTGTGGCCTAACACATGATCTATCCTTCAGAATGATCCATGTGTTGAGGAGAAGCATGTGTGTTCTGAAACCACTGGATACAATGTTTTGTAAATATCTATTAGGTCCATCTGGTCTATAGTGCAAAGTAAGTCTGACATTTCTATGTTGATTTTCTGTCTGGATGATCTGTCCAATGCTGAAAGTGGGGTATTGAATTCTCCAGCTATTATTGTATTGGAATCTTTCTCTCTCTTTAGCTCTAATAATATTTGCTTTATATACCTGGGTGCTTCATTGTTGGGTACATATATATTTACAATTGTTATATCCTCTTACTGAATCGATCACTTTATCATTATATAGTAAACTTCTTTGTCTTTTCTCACCGTTTTTGTCTTGAAATCTGTTTTGTGTGATATAAGTTTAGCTACTCCTATACATTTGTTGTCTTTCATTTGCATAAAATATATTTTTTCATCTTTTTATTTTCAGTCTATGTGTGTCTTTATAGGTGAAGTGTGCTTCCTGTAGGTAAAAGATCATTGTTTCTTGTTTTTTTTTTTTCTTTTTTAAAATTCCATTCAGACACTCTATGTTTTTTGATTAGAGAGGTTCTTCCATTTACATTCAATGTATTATTCATAAGAAAGGACTTACTACTGCCATTTTGTTATTTGTTTCCTAGTTATTTTGTGGACATCTCTTCCTTTTTTCCTTCCTTCCTGTCTTCCTTTTAGTGAAGGTGATTTTCTCTATGTTTAAATGTTTTGCTTTTTATTTTATGTGTATCTGTTGTATGTTTTTTGATTCAAGATTACCATGAGGCCTGCAAATAAGATTTTATAACCTATTACTTTAAGCTGATGGCAACTTAACCTTGATTGCATAAACAACAAACTAGCAAAGAGAAAACTAATAAAAACTCTACATATTAACTTCATCCTCCTGCTTTTTAACTTTCTATTGCTTCTATTTACATTTTATTATACTGTCTTTATCTTGAAAAGTTGTTGTAGTTATTATTTTTGATAGGTTAATCATTTAGTCTTTCTACTCAAGATATGAGTTTACACACCACTATAACAATATTATAATATTCTTTGTTTTTCTGTGTAATTACTATCACCAGTGAGTTTTTCACCTTCAGATGATTTCTTATTGTTCATTAATGTTCTTTTTCATTTCAGATTGAAGAACTTCATTTTGCATTTCTTGTAGGTCAGCTCTGGTGTTGACAAAATTCTTCAGCTTTCGTTTGTCTGGAAAAGTCTTTGTTTTGTTTCTCCTTCATGTTTAAAGGATATTTTCACTAGACAGATTCTAGGATAGAAGTTTTTTCCTTTAGCACTGTAAATATGTTATGCCTCTCTCTCCTGGCCTGTACAGTTTCTGCTGAGAAGTCTACAGCCAGATGGATTGGAGCTCTTTTGTATATTATTTGTTACTTTTTCCTGTGGCTTTTAGGATCATTTCTTTGTCCTTGACCTTTGGGAGTTTGATTATTAAATGTCTTGAGATAGTCTTATTTGGGTTAAATCTGCTTTGTGTTCTATACTTTTCTTGTACTTGAATACTGATATCTTTCTGTAGGCTTAGGAAGTTCTCTGCTCTATCCTCTTAAATAAACTTTGTATCCTTATCTCTCTCTCGCTCTCTCTCTCTCTCTCTGCTTCCTCTTTAAGGCCAATAATTCTTAGATTTGCCCTTCTGAGGCATTTTCTAGATCTTACAGGTATGCTTCATTCTTTTTTATTATTTTTCCTTTTGCCTCCTCTAACTGGGTATTTTCAAATAGCCTGTCTTCAAGTGCACTAATTCTTTCTTCTGCTTGATCAGTTCTGCTGTTAAGGGACTTCAGTATGTCAATTGCATTTTTCAACTCCAGAATTTCTACTTCATACTTTTTAATTATTTTAATCTCCTTGCTAAATTTTTCTGATGGGATTCTGAATTCCTTCTCTGTATTACACTGAATTTTGCTGGGCTTCCTCAAAACATCTATTTTGAATTTTCTGTCCGAAAAGTTACATATCTCTGTCTCTCTGGGATTGGCCACTGGTGCCTTATTTAGTTTGTTTGGTGAGGTCACATTTCCTGGGTGATCTTGATGCTTGTATATGTTCATCTGTGTCTGTACATTGAAGAGTTAGGAATTTATTGTAGTGTTTGCAAATCTGGGCTTATTTGTACCCATCCTTCTTGGGAGATTTTCAAGTTTTCAAAGGGACTCGGGGGTTGTGATGTAAATCTTTGGTGACTGCAGCCATATCTGCTTAGGGGGCACCACAAGCCTAGTAATACTGTGGCTCTTGCAAACTCTTAGAGGTACTGCCTTGGTGGTCTTGGGTGAGATCCAGAATTCCTTGGGAAGATGATGCAGAAATGTTTGTTCTTGTCCTTTACTTTCTCCCAAACAAATGGAGTCTATCTGTGCTGAGCTGCCTGGAGCTGGGGTAGGGGTGATATAAGCACTGCTGTGGCCACCACCGCTAGAAGTGCACTGAATCAGACCCAAAGCCAAGACAGCACTAAGTCTCACCTAAGACCCACAGTGACCACTGCCTGTCTATCATCAATGTTCACTGAAGGCCCAAGGGATCTTCAGTTAGCTTGTGGTCAATGTTCCCAGGCCTGGGTCTCTCCTTTCAGAGCAATGGGCCCCCTCCTCCCCAGGGCAGGTCCAGAAATGCTGTCTAGGAGCCAAGGCCTGGAATTAGGGATCCCCAGGAGCTTAGTACTCTATCCCACTGTGATCATGCTGGCACCCAAGCTGTAAGACAAAGTCCTCTTTACTCTTCCCTCTCCTTTCCTCAAGAAAAAGGAGCCTTTCCCCATAGCCACCACATCTGGGAATGTGCTAGGTCACATCTGAAGCCAGCCCAGCTCTGAGTCTCACCCAAGGTCCACAATGAGTACAACTTGGCTACCACTGCTGATTATTGAGGATCTAAGGGCTTATCAGTCAGCAAGTGACAAGTTCTGCTGGGACTGGACCCTTCATTTCAAAGCAGCAGGTTCCCTTCTGGCTCAGAATGTATCTAAAAATGACATCCAGGAGCAAGGTCCTAGAATGGGGGCCTCAGGACTCTCACTGGTACCCTGTTCTACCATGGTTTAGCTGGTATACAAGTTGTAAAACAAAAATCCTCTTTACTCTATCTCATTTTCTCAAGCAGAATGAAGCAGTCTCTCCCAGAGCTGTGAGCTGCACCACCTGGGGTCAGGGGAGGGGTGAGGAAACCTTGGCCACTAATGCTAGTGTGTCACTAAGTCACATGCACCCCAAGTCCACTGGCTCCAAGCCCAGCATGGAAACAAACTTGCCCAGAAATTGCAGTCCTATTGCTTTAGACTGCCTTTCAAGTTAATTTAGGACCCCAGCGTTATTTAGCCCACAGTGGTGGGGCTTGCCAGAACTCAGGGTCCAACCTCTAGAATAGGCAATTCACCTCTATTGAGGCTAGTCTAAATGCTTCCTCCATAGGCCCTAGCTGAGTTCTGCTCCATGTTGCTTTCCATTGTGACAGGGCAGCAGTGAGTTCCAATACAAAGTCCTACAATTACTGAATTTTCCTACCCCAAAACTCATAAATTATCTCTCTATGCCATGCAGCTGCTGTCAGGGGGTGGGGGAGGGGTGGTGTAGGCAATTCAAGATTGTCTTTTCTATCTTCATTAGTACCTCTTTCCTTAATATGATGTTACAACCAGGTACTGTGATTGCTCACCTTACTTTTGGTTCTTATGAAGGTATTTTTGTGTGTGGATAGTTGTTCAATTTGGTATTCCTGTTGAAGTTATAATCACTGGAGGCTTCTATTCAGCCATCTAGCTCTGCCTCCTCTGGTCCCAAATACAATCTATCGCTATATCAGATATATTTTTTTCTCTTGAACTTAGATTTGAGTCCATCTCATGACTTCTATGTGCCATTTTGCTCTTTGAATAATTGAAATGCAATTATAATAGATGTTTAAATGTCCTTGTCTGCAATTCTAATACCAGTGTCAGTTCCAGATGAGTTTTGATTGATTGAGTTTTCTTATTCAAAGTCATATTTTTCTGCCTCTTTTATGTCTGCTCATCTTTCAGCAATGCTAGATATTGTGATTTTACCATTTTCAGTGCTAGGCATTTTTATATTACTATAAATATTCTTATACTTGGTTCTGCAATGCAGTTAATATAGTTGAAATAATTTAATTTTTTCAGATCTTTTTTTTTAAGATCTGTTAGGTGGGACAAGAATGGCATTTTGTTGAGAGCTAATTATTTTCTACTACTAAGACCCTGCTGAAGGCTCTAACCAATGTTCCATGAAATGCAAAGTTTTCCAGTCTGGCTCTTTCTAGCTTTTTGTGAGCACTGGGTACTATTCCTTCCATTCCCTTTGAAAAGTCCTTTCCCTGGCCTCAGGTAGTTTCCTCACATGCATATGCTGATTAGTACTCTGGTGGGTAATCAAGAGGAATCCTCTGTAATTATCCTGGGCTCTCCCTGTCTCTTTACAGCCCTTTTCTCTGCACAGCTCTCTTCTCTGAATTACTTTCTCACACAAACTACCCACCTTAGTCTTCCTAGACTCTTAGCTCCATTTCAGCAAGGAGGCCAGAGTAGCTGAATGAACACTGACTGGAGATGGAAGAGAAAGAATAAGGAAGGGATAGGGAGAAGACCATGTAGGACCTAGGAAGCCATTATAAGACTTTAACATTGAGTGGTATAAAAAGCTCTTAGCAAGTATTGAGAAGAGTAACTTCATCTGCCTTGAGATATGGTTTGACAAAAAGACTGAAGGGAATTAGATTCAGGGAGATCAACTGGGAACTGATGGGAAGAGGTAATGGTGGCTTACACAAAAAAGGGTAGTGAGAAGCAGTCTAATTCTGGGTTTATTCTGAAGGTTGAGCTAACAGTATTGGTTGATGAATTTGATGTTAGTGATTTGCATATTCAATGTAGAGTTTCACCTTGAGAGACATTAAAATCCATTCTTAACATGAACATCATGGCCATGCTTAACATGAAGAGCTATGAGCGAGTTCTAAGGTTAGAAACACGTCTTTCCAGAAAAATAAAAAATTGAAATCACTATTTTAAAAAGTGCTTATATATTCTTTTCTAATAGCTAAAGATATAGAGGGCCTGAGGTTTAACAATATCAATCTTTACAGGATACCTGTAAAGGATTCAAATTTAATCTCAATAATAAGGTATCATTTTACCTAAAGCATAATGCAGCAATTGAAATGCTAAATACAATTTTGTTGTTGTTGTTTAGGGTGGGAGTGATTAAATAAAAGAATTCAAGATTTAGCTTACACACTTATTCCTTTATCCTCTTTAACATGACTATCACAAATCTTCAATTTTATAAAATCCCTGCTCTTTCTGGTGAAGGTGTCCCTTTGCTATAAAATCAAGTCCATGTGTGGGAGGTCCAAATTCCATGCTACAGCTCTCCCTGAGTCCTGAAAATGAAGGAGCAATGCAATCCTTTCACTCCAGCTTCAGCTCACTTTCAATTTCTTGCAGCTGTTCCATTTGTAGGCAGTTTGGAAACCAAATATGCCTCAGCTAGAAGTGGAGAGTGAGATTCCTGCCTTTTTTTTTCTCCTGAATATGTACCTTATCTTTGTCTCAATTTTGAGGAAATCAAATATCATTAGATTTCCAAAAATATTTATCTTGGAGCTTTGGCAGAATTCCTAGTTAGTGAGAAAGTGCTATTTCAAAGAAGGCAGGGAATAAATCTCCTGATGATGTAGATGTCCCAAGCAATTGCATTACTCTAGTTGCCAAAGGCAGACCCAGACCTTCCGTGGCCTCCCTGTTTAGTTGGGGGCCTTTGGGAGAAGATCTTACTTGGCAGAATTCCAAGAGGAAGCCAATTAAAGTTCAGTGGGAGCGTCAATGCCCTAATTTCAATAACCAATCAAATCAACACTCAGTAGCCACATGAGAAGAGCTGGAGAAGTGCTGAAATAATATTTATTCCCATGAAATATATAAAGATGTTCTCATTGTTGGAGGAAAATTTGAAATCTGATTGATAGATGTGGGGGCCCAAACTTTTAGATTAATTCCCTTATCACTACCCCGTGCTTGTTGGCTACCCAGAGAATAGGCAATCATGAGGTAGTTGGGACTGGAAACATCCAAACTCCAGTCTGCAGCTCCTACGCTGAAAATATCAAATGAGATTTCTCAGACCTAGAGAGGTGTTGAGATATTTTTCTATGTTCTTCTCCTTTGTCTGCTTATTCTGCAGTGGACTTTTTCTCTGAATTTGCTGTTATGAGAAGTTTAATGGCCTGTCCACCTATGACAGATTTTGGAAGCAAAATCCATAGGCCATATATAACACCAACCCTGGCTGCTACAGCCTGAACCTGAGCAATATGAATTGTTAAGTACTGGAGCTCCAAGTGTTTAGTTACGGTTAATTTACAACTAAACACACTAGTATTTAGTGGAACAAAAAGGTCATTAGTGTCTTACTAGGAGGCAATTAAATTAACAGCTCAAAGCCATTCATCAAATCACAAAACAGATGCTGAACTTTTCTGTAAGAAATCAGATTCTACAATGCAGGAAAAAAACTAAATTCAAAACATAGCAAAACACATCCACCTCCCTCCCTCAGCTTCTTTCAAAACAAAAATCCACCTCTTTCATCTACATCCAGAGTCCCAGAGTTCTTTACATTTAAGAGAGAGGCCCAGTCTGAGAAGAAAAAACTCACACACAAATTCAAAGTGCTTTATCTATTTTCTCTCTCAACAACAATTAACACAGAAAATTTCTGTGACCACATGTGTGTATGTGTATGGGGGCAATATTTCCTACCTCCAAGCAAGCAATCAATTTTGCAGCAGCTACCAAATGGGTGTCTTCCAATTCAGTTCTGACATTGTCTTCCTGGGAAAAGTGTTTGGACGAACGGAGGCAAGATGGTGCACTTCCGGGTTCTTCATCGCCCCTCCCAACTTTTCCCCCCTCCCAACTTTTCCCGCGCGCACGAAATTGCAGCTGGCGACCCAGGAAGGTGCAGACCAACTGGGCATGCACCAGGTGACGTCAATCCAAAGAGACCAAGATTTACCTGGTCGCACCTGCGGAACGCCCCCGACACGCCCGTGCCCCGCCTATTGCCCTCCCACTCCTAGAAAAGCCGCTCTCCGCCAGTGAGCCACGCGGTCTTCCTCCAGCCCCACTGAAGTCGGGATGCAGGAACCCCGCCCCAGAGCCCCACGAGGCGGGGGGACTCTGTCGGCCTTCTTTGCCGGAGGCCGACAGACTTCTTCCCCACACCTTAGGTTACCAAAATAAACTTGCAGTTTTGCTCCTGACCTTTGCCTACTTGCTGGTTCTTTTGTGCTCACTCTGGTGGTCTTAGAAAAACAAGTCAAAAAGTATCAACTCTCATAGGTTGGAGGCTCAGTCCCCAAGACTGCTCTCCCATCGAGTGTCAGTCACAAGCCCCATATTATTTTGCCTATGCTTCTGACTGACCAGCTATAAATTGGAGTTCCCACATCCCCCTCTTCAAGTTTGATTAATTTGCTAAAGTGGCTCACAGAACTCAGGGAAGCACTGATGCTTATCAGTTTATTACAAAGGATATTTCAAAGAATACAAATAAACAGCCAGACGAAGAGATATATGGGGAGAGGTCTGGAAGGGTCCTGAGTGTGGCAGCCTCTGTTCCCACGAAGCTGGGGTGCTCTATCCTCCCAGCATATGAATGAATTCTTGTTCACCTTCCTGCAAGCCTCCATGTGTTCAGCTATTTGGAAGCTCTCCAAAGCCATCCTTTTGGGTCTTTATGTAGGCACGATTGATTAAACCATTGTTCACTGGCAATTGACATGGTTTGGAGCTGTGTCCTCACCCAAGTCTCATGGTCAATTGTAATCCCCAATGTTAGGGGTGATTGGATTATGGGGGCAGTTTCTCATGAATGGTTTAGCACCATCCTCTTGAGGCTGCCCTTGAGATAAACAGTGAGTTCTCATGAGATTTGGTTGTTTAAAAGTGTAGCACCCATGCCCTCTGTTGCTCCTGCTCCTGCCATGTGAGACACCTCACTTCCCCTTTACCTTCTGCCATGACTAGAAGCTTCTTGAGGCCTCACAAGAAGCAGAAGCTGCTATGCTTCCTATACAGCCTGCAACCTCTTTTCTTTATAAATTACTCAGTCTCAGGCATTTCTTTATAGCAATGTAAGAATGGCATGATACAGTGATCAAATTAACCTTCAGTCCCTCTCCCCCTCCCAGAGGTTTGCAGTATGGATGAAAGTCCCAACCCTCTAATCCCTCTAATCGTATCTTGATCTTTCTTGTGACCAGCTTCAGAAAGAAGCTACCCAAGGGCTGCCAGCCATCAGTCATGCAAAAATACATCACTTTGGAGATTCTAAGTATTTTAAGAGTTGTATACCAGAAAATGGGGTCAAAGACCAAATATATATATTTCACAATATTACACCATGTATCCTCTGAAACCTAGGCAGAGGTTCCCTAACTTCAGTTCTTATCTTCTACACACCCATGGGCCCAACAGAACCTGGAAGCTGCCAAGGCTTGGGACTTGCACCCTCTGAAGCCATGGCCCAAGCTGTACCTTGGCCCCTGTTAGCCATAGCTGGAATTGGAGTGGCTGAGATGCAGGGCACCATGTCCTGAGGCTGCACAGAGCAGCAGGAGCCCTGATCCCAGGAGATGAAACCATGTATCCCTCCTAGGCCTCTGGTCCTGTGATGGGAGGGGCTGCCACAAACGTGTCTCACGTGCCCTGGAGACATTTTCCCCGTTGCCTTGGCTATTAACATTCAGCTCCTCATTACTTATGCAAATTTCTGCAGCTGGCTTGAATGTCTCCCCAGATAGTGGGTTTTTCTTTTCTACCACATGGTCAGGCTGTAAATTTTCCAAAGTTTTACACTCTGCTTCCCTTTTGAACATAAATTTGAATTTCAGACCATCTCTTTGTCAACAGCATATGACTGTGTGCTTTTAGCAGAAGCCAGAACACTTCCTAAATGCTTTGCTGCTTAGAAATTTCTTCTGTCATATACTCTAAGTCATCTCTCTCAAGTTCAAAGTTCCACGGATCTCTAGGTCAGAGCAAAATGCTGCCAGTCTCTTTGCTAAAGGATAGCAAGGGTGACCTTTACTCCAGTTTCCAATAAGTTTCTCATCTCCATCTGAGTCTAGATTTCATTGTCCATATCACTATCAGCATTTTGATCAAAACCATTCAACAAGTCTCTAAGAAATTCCAAACTTTCCAACATCATCTTGTCTTCTTCTGATCCCTCCAAACCATGCCAAGCTCTGCCTATTACCCAGTTCCAAAGTTGATTCCACATTTTCAGGTATCTTTATAGCAATGCCCCACTCTTTTTGGTACCGATATTCTGTATTAGTCCATTTTTACACTGCTATAAAGAATTACCTGAGACTGGGTAATTTATAAAGAAAAGAGGCTTAATTGACTCCCAGTTCTGTGAGGCTGGGGAGGCCTCAGGACACCTATAATCATGGCAGAAGGCAAAGGAGAAGCAAGCACCTTCTTCACAAGGTGGCAGGAGAGAAAGAGAGGGGCAAGGAAAGTGCCACACTTTTAAAACATCAGATTTCATGAGAACTCACTCACTCACTACCATGAGAACAGCATGGGGGAAACCGCCTTCATGATCTAATCACCTCCCACTAGCTCCCTCCCTTGACATGCTGGGATTACAATTTGAGATAAGATTTGGGTGGGGACACAGAGCCAAACCATATCACCCAGTTTCAACAATGGACAAATCAACCATACAAAAAGTTAATAAGGAAATACTGAAATTGAGCTTTACTTTAGCAAAATGAACCTAACAGATATACACAAAACTTTTCATACAACAGAAGCAGAATATACATTTTTCTCTAGTACATATGAAACATTCTCCAAGATAGACCATACGGTGGGCCACACAACAAGTCTTAACAAATTTTAACATTAAAATCGTATCAACTATTGTTTCCAACCACAATGGTATAAACTAGACAGAATCAACAACAGGAGGAATTTTGGAAAATTCACAAATATGTGGAAATTAAACAACATGCTCTGAACAACCAATGAATCAAGGAAGAAATCAAAAGGGAAATTTAAAAATATCTTGAGACAAACAACAATGGAAATACAATATGCCAAAACCTATGGGATGCAGCTTAAAAGCAGTTCTAAGAACAAAGTTTATGGCAATAATGGCTATATTGAAAAAGAAGAAAGATCCCAAATAAATATCCTGATATTGTGCCTCAAGGAAATAGAAAAAGAACAAGTTAAACCCAAACTTAGCAGAAGGAAGAAAATCATAAATATGAGAACAGAAATAAATCAAATAGAGAATAGAAAACACATTTAAAAATCAATGAAACTAAGAGTTACATTTTTGTAAAAGTAAACAAAATCAACAGACCCTTAGCCAGGCGAGAGAGAGAGAAGATTCAAATACATACAATTAGAAATGAAACTGGAAATATTACAACAGATGCCTAAGAAATGAAAGGATAATAAGGAACTATTATGAACAATTATTTGTCAACAAATCTGATAACCTAAAGGAAGTGGATAAATTCCTAGTAAAAGACAACCTAGCAAAGTTGAATCAGGAAGAGATAGAAAGTCTGAATGGACCAATAACACACAGAGATTAATAAAGTAGTACATTAAAACCTCTCAACAAAGAAAAGCCCAGGAACACATGACTTTGCAGATGAATTCTGCCAAACTTTCAAAGAATAATTAATATTAACATTTCTTAAACTCTTCCAAAAAAATAGAGCTGGAGGGAATACTTCTGAACACATTTACAAGACCACTGCCATTACAAACGTATGGCAAAATTACCACAAAGAAATAAAACTACAGGGCAATATTTCTGATGATTATCGATGCAAAAATCCTCAACAAGATATCAGCAGAACTGAATTCAACTGCATGTCAAGAAAGCGTACATTATCACCAGGTGGGATTTATCTCTGGCAGGCAAGGCTGGTTTTACATGTGTAAATCAATCAATGCAACACATCACATTAACAGACTGGAAGACAACAACCACATAATCACATCAATTGATGCTGAAAAAGCATTGAGCAAAGTTCAGCATCCTTTCTTTAGAAAAACTCTCAACAGTTTTGCTGCAGAAGGAAAATTTCTCAATATAATGAAAGCCATTTATAGAAAACCATGAGCTAACATCGTAATCAATGGGGAGAAATTAAAAGCTTTCCCTCCATGATCTGGTACAAGGCAAGTATGCCCGCTTTCACCACTTCTAGTCAACATAGTAAGGGAAGTACTATCAAAGGAAATTAGACAACAGAAATAAATAAGTTATCCAGATCAGAAAGAAAGAAGGAGAATTATTGCTATTTATGGATGACATTATCATGTATGTAAAAACTTTCAAAGACTCAAAACAAAAAACTGTTAGATCTAATAAATGAATTCAGTAAAGTTGTAGAATATAAAATCAATATACAGGCCAGGTACAGTGCCTCATGCCTGTAATCCCAGGACTTTGGGAGGCTGAGGCGGGTGGATCACTTTAGGTCAGGAGTTTGAGACCAGCCTGGCCAACATGGCAAAATCTTGTCTCTACTAAAAATACAAAAATTAGCCAGGTGTGGTGGCTCCTGCATGTAGTCCCAGCTGCTCAGGAGGCTGAGGCATGAGAATGGCTTGAGCCTGGGAGGCGGGGGTTGCAGTGAGCTGAGAACACACCACTGAACTCCAGCCTGGGTGACTAAGCAAGACTCAATCTTAATTAAATAAATAAAAGCAACATACAAAAATCTGTGGCATTTCTAGACACACACAAAAAATAGCCTAGCCAAAAGAGAAATTGAGAAAACAATCCCATTTACAACAGCATCAAAAAAATAAAAAAAGTAAAAAAATAAAGAAAAACCTTAGGAATAAGTTTAACCAAGAAGGTGAAAGACCTGTATACTAAAAACTACAAAATATAGGGAAAAAATTGAAGAGGACACAAATAAATAAAAAGATAGTCCATGTTCATGCATTAAAAGTATTAATATTGTTAAAATGTCCATACTGCCCAAACCAAGATATACATTCAATGTAATCCTTATCAAAATCCCAATGGCATATTTCATAGAAATAGAAAAAAAAATCCTGAAATGCGTGTGGAACTACAAGTGACCCCGAATAGTCAAAGCAATTCTGGGGAAAAAAAAAATTTGCAGCATCAAACTTCCTGATGTAAAATTATATTACAAAACTAGTAATAAAAATAGTAAAGCATGGGAGGAAAAACAGACACCTAGAGCAGTGGAACAGTATAGAGGCTCTAGAAACACTTCCAAACATACACAGCTGATGAATTTTTGACAAGAATACCAAAAAGACATGATGATAAAAGAATAGTCTCTTCAATCAATGGTGCTGGGAAAGAATGAAACTGGGCTCTTAACAGCATACACAAAAATTAACATAAAATGGATAAAATACCTAAATAAAGACCTGAAACCATGAAATTCCTGGAAGGAAACATAGGGGGAAAATTCTTTTACCTTGGCCTTGGCAATAATTTATTGAATGTCATACCAAAACCTGAGGCTACACAAGCAAAAATAAATAAATGGGTCTACATCAAGCTAAAAAGTTTTCACACAGCAAAGGAAATAATAAACAAAATGAAATGGCATCCTACAGGCTGGGAAAAAATATTTGCAAATGATATATGAGATAAAGGGTTAATATCCAAGATTTATAAAGAACTTATATAAGTCAATAGCAAGAAAACCTTTAACCCTATTAAAAATGAGCAAAGGACCTGAATAGTAATTTCTCCAAATATGACATAAAATGGCCAAAGGTATGAGAAAAAATGCTCAGCATCACTAGTCATCAGGGAAACACAAATCAAAATCATTATGAGATACCCCCTCATACCTGTTAGGATAATTATTATCAAAAAGACAAAAGATAACAAGTGTTGGCAAAGGCGGAAGAAAGGAAACTCTCATATATTATTGGTGGGAATGTGGATTGGTGCGACCATTATGGAAGACAATACGGAGGCTCCTAAAGAAATTAAAAATAGAGCTACCACATAATCCAGCAGTCCCTCTTCTGGGTATACACTCAAAGGCAATAAAATCACCACCTACTAAAGCCTCTGCATTCTATTCCCGTGTTCATTGTAGCATTATTTACAATAGTCAAGATGTGGGAAAAAATCTAGGTGTCTGTCAATGAACAAATGGATAAAAAAGCCATAGTGTGCATGTGTATATATAGACATGTGTGCTTATGTATTTATTATTCTGCCTTTACAAAAGGGGTAGATCTTGCCATTTGCCTCAGACTGGATGGACCTGGAGGCATTATGCTCAGTGAGATAAGCTAGACACAAAAAGAAAAATATTGCATGATCTCACTTATATGTAAAATTTAAAAAAAATAAATAAAAGGTCAAATATATATAGAGAGAGAATAAAAGCAGTGCTTACCAGGATCAGGGTTGGGAGGAGGAAACGGAGATATGTAGGTCAGAGAATACAGAGTAGCAAATACGTAGGATGAACAAGTTGAAATATCGAATGTATCTAATACACAACATGAGAACTAGAGTTGATAATAATGTATTGTATTCAGAATTTTTGTTGAATGAATGGATTATAACTGTGCATGCCACAGGGGGGAAAAAAATGAGTAACTATGTAAGATGATGAATTTGTCCCACTATAGTAACCATTTTAATATATATGTGTATGTATGTATATATATGTATTTATCTTATATCATGTTATTTACTTTAAATATATACAATAAAATTTATTTTTTAAAAAACAAACAATTCCCAAGACTTACTCATGAAGTCATCCTCCTCTTTCCCCTGCAACCCACCAATTGCATTTCCTCATGAAGAATGTGCTGTTCTAGACATTTCTCAAAAGAAGACATTTATGCAGCCAACAGACACATGAAAAAATGCTCGTCATCACTGGCCATCAGAGAAATGCAAATCAAAACCACAATGAGATACCATCTCACACCAATTAGAATGGCAATCATTAAAAAGTCAGGAAACAACAAGTGCTGGAGAGGATGTGGAGAAATAGGAACACTTTTACACTGTTGGTGGGATTGTAAACTAGTTCAACCATTATGGAAAACAGTATGGCAATTCCTCAAGGATCTAAAACTAGAAGTACCATATGACCCAGCCATCCCATTACTGGGTATATACCCAAAGGATTATAAATCATGCTGCTATAAAGACACATGCACACGTATGTTCATTGCAGCACTATTCACAATAGCAAAGACTTGGAATCAACCCAAATGTCCATCAGTGACAGACTGGATTAAGAAAATGTGGCACATATACACCATGGAATGCTATGCAGCCATAAAAAAGGATGAGTTTGCGTCCTTTGTTGGGACATGGATGCAGCTGGAAACCATCATTCTCAGCAAACTATCACAAGAACAGAAAACCAAACACCGCATGTTCTCACTCATAGGTGGGAACTGAACAATGAGATCACTTGGACTCGGGAAGGGGAACATCACACACCGGGGCCTATTATGGGGAGGGGGGAGGGGGGAGGGATTGCACTGGGAGTTATACCTGATGTAAATGACGAGTTGATGTGCTGACGAGTTGATGGGTGCAGCACACCAACATGGCACAAGTATACATATGTAACAAACCTGCACATTATGCACATGTACCCTAGAACTTAAAGTATAATAAAAAAAAGATAAAAAGAAAATAAAAAATAAATAAAGAATGTGCTGTTCTTTGGCAGCCAACATTTAAGTAGTAAGATTATTATCAGACCATAAAACAGTATGTTCATATTATGCGACATGAAATGCAATATTGCTGAGGTGTTATTTGTGCCTCTCTAAAAATAACCTTCAAATTTAAATTACATTTGATAGAAAGTTTTAAAAATATTTATTGAATATCTACCATGTACTTGGAATGCAATATGACTAATAATGTATACATTATACATTATTACATATTACATATACATATGTATATGACTATTAATAATATATGTTATTATAAAGACTAATAAAACATAGCCCTATTACTAAGATACTAAGACTAATAAAACACAATCACCATTGCATATAATCTAGGGAATGTGCTAGAAGGATATAAATATGGCATACTAAAATTGTCATGGGTTTTGGGCCTAAAAAGACTGTATTCTGGTCTTGACATTGTCATTTATTAGTCAATTGTCTTTGGGGAATTAGTTTAATTCACCTGAGCCTCAGCAGTTTCATATGTTCAGTGAAAATTATACATAACACATGGAGCTATTTTAAAGATCAAATGGGAAAATGATGCATCAGCAAGAATTGGAGAGCACATTCAGATTAAGATAATTTGAGAAGAGTTGAATAAAAAGACTCTTCATAAAAGTGGGAGCAAGGCTGAAGGAGACCACACAGGGCAATGGAATACCCTGTGACCAATATTAGTGGGCCTCTCTATAGGTGGTGGGCAGGGAGGTGGAGGCAGTTACCAGAACTTTGGAGTACAGAGGACAAAATGAAAAGGATAGCCTGACAGAAGCTAAGACTTTTTACGGACTTCACAGTGAGCTTACAGTAAGCCTTTCCTCCCTTTCTCAATCCTGTACCAGGGTTCCCCATGGCTGAACTCAAGGTCACCCACTGAAAGAACAAAAATGGTTTATTTCTCTAAGTGCAGAAAGCAGGACAGAGAAGGCTGGGGAAAGGATCTAGAAAGACCAGTAGATATATCTACCCTAAACTACTTAAACATCTAGGGTACATAACTGTATAAATGATCCTAATAATAATAAGTGTTTGCTACGTATGAACTTTGCTAAGCAGTATGTATGTACTTTATCATTTAATCCTATAATATAGAATTATTATGTCTAAACTATATATGATCTGAGGCAATGCACTATTAAATAACTTTGAAAATGTAAATCAAGTAGGAATTCACACCCAAATCTGACTCCAGAGTTTATGCCTATTATTATGTACTATCTCCCACTTAATAGATAAGTACTGATTAATTGATGCTGTTAAGATTTCCCATAGCTTTAATCTGTATTTTTAACCTCATGCAGCCACTGGCTTTCCTTGCAATTCATCTCCAGTTCATCAACTTCAGGTCTGGGCAGTCCTTCATTCTCCTGGATAAGTAAAGCGACAATTAAATCAAACCAGTTAGACTGAGAATCTCTTTAAAAATTCAGTGTGAGAAGATAAGACTCAAGTGATTGTTACAAGCATACTACCTCATCATGACTATCATATCCCCCACTTTGCTATTATCTCAGTATGACAGTGGACAAGCAACCTAGTCCCTCAACTCATTTCCTCACAAGTAAATTGGCAAAACTGGGAAAGGAGGGCAAACTGGGTGAGAGGATCTTGACCGTCTCCACTGTACAATTACATGAATTTATTATGTTTTACAAGGTACGAAATGCTCATGATGTATCTATATTCATTTAGTGATTTGTTGTAATGGGGCTTCCTCTCTCAATGTGGTCAGAATAGAGTTCAACATTGATTAGATTATGACTGATATTTTTTCTAGTATAACACTTTCACCAAGATAAACCTATCCCAATATTCATAGTACACATCAGAAATAAAGCAGAAACTCAAAGATGAAAAGGCAATATGTCAAATGGGAACAGCTAACTTTCACTGAGTATTTACTATATTCCAAACATTGTACTAAATATTGTACAGGTTTTAAGTAATTCAGTAAATCAAAAATTAAATTAAGAGTTAGGAATGTCTGCCCAATTTTTAATAACTGGCTAACGTTGGAAGACAATTCTCCATGGATCTCTAGCATTTCTTCATGTTTTGTGAACAATGGCACAATCTATTCTTATCTTTCCAAGTAAATTTTATAATATTGGATGATAGAGATAGTGACTGTTGTGGAATAGAGGTCAGGTTAGCATACTACTCATAAAATATTCAAATTCTTTACGCTCAGAGTTCCTCAGCTGTGACACAGACTCACTTTCTGTACCTATAACATCAGCTTGGGCAATCCCACATCACTTCCATGAGGCTGGTGGATTGAGGGAGAGAACAAAGGGAACTGATACAAACTTGATGCTCATTCTGCTGACTAAGCCGTGAAAACAGTCTTTTGTTTCTGATCCAAGACTCTTATATTTTCTGCCAGCATGCATGAAACTATGGCCAGTTAACTTAACTTGCAAGAAGGGTAAAAGACCCTCCACAATTATTGACAGCGATGTGACCTTGAACAATTCATTTTACTCCTGGTTATTTATTTTTGAATTTTAAAAAATATTCCAAATGCACATTGATTAAAGTGTCTATATATAAGCAATTGATAGAAACAAATGAACGATGTGTGTATTTGTAATGAAAGCATGAGATGGGGGTAGAGTAGGAATAGCAAATATGAATTGGACACCCATTCTGTACCAAGTCCTGGTCTAGGGGAGGAGGGAGATAGGAAATAAACAATTAATAAATGAACATTTAATATAAAATGAAGTAGTGATAAATGTCCAGAAGATAAAACAAGCAGAGACAGAGTGGCAGGGGTTGCTATTTTTGATAGGATTGTCCAGAAAGGACTCTGTTTTGGATTCCACATGAGATTGTGCACTTCTATGGCCATACCACCTGAACTCGCTTGATTTCATCTGAGATTACACAGTATTTGTCTTCCTGTGCCTGGTTTATTTCACTTAGCATAATGTCCTCCAAATATATCCATGTTATTGCAAATGACAGTGTTTTCCCCCTTTTAAAGACTGAATCGTCTTTAGTTGTGCATATATACCATATTTTCTGTATCTACCCATCCAAAGATCATGGTCACCTAGGTTGCTTCCATATCTTTTGTAAATAATACTTTAATGAACACAGGTGTGCAGATATCTCTTCAGCATACTGATTTTATTTCCTTTGGATATATACCCAGATGTGGGATTACCAGATTATATCATTATTCTATTTTTACTTTTCTGAGGAGCCTCCATATTGTTTTGCATAAGTGGCAATATTAATTTACCTTTCCACCATAAAAATAGAAAGTAGAATGATGGTTACCAGAGTCTGGAGGAGAGGGTAAGATGGGGAAAGGGGAGATACTAATCAAAGGGTACAACATTTCAGTTAGGCCAGAAATATGCTGTAATGATCAATTGCACAGAATACTAACTATAAAACATAATAATGCATTGTATATTTAAAAGAGTAGATTTTAAATGTTTTCACGAAATGATAAATATGTGAGGTGATAGATTGGTCAATTAGCCCAGTTTAATAATTCCACATTGCAAATTATATCAAAACATCACATTGTACCTCACAAATTATGTAATTATTATTTGTCAATTTAAAAAATGTAAATAAAATAAAGAAAAGAGAGACTCTTTGAGGAAATTGTATTTGAGCAGAAACCTGAAGGAAGGGACAGGGCCATGTGACTATCTGAGATAAGATTATTCCAGGTTAGGGAATGGGAGTAGGTTCTAGCATCCTAAGATGGAAATAAGCTTAGCTTATTATAATATTGTCTTGAAGATTCATGTAATCATCATTGGCAGGCAGCCAGTGCTCCTGAAACATTCAAATATTACCTTTCCACTACACACATGTACATCCTAAATCTCCTAATATTTTACTTGTTTTTCTCTGTGCCTACAATATATTCAGGGACTAGATAGATTTAATACTCCTATAATTTCATGTTTCAAATACAATCTTTAATTTTTGGCAGTTTTATCTATGGTAGAAACGTAATTAAAGTCTTGATCTTCCTTCCTTCTTTTCTTTAGGGTTAATCCAAATGACAATTTTCTAACAAAGTCATAGAAAGTGAAAAATGAAAAGAAAGGGTGTTGCTTTAAGTTTGTTATTTGTACTTTAGAAACTGGCTTTTGTCTCAACTTCCAGTAACTTAAATGACAATGTGATTTTTACTGTTAAATCAGTTTAGCAGACTTAAGAATTTAATTTTGATAAGTTGGGAATGTAAAGCTCATAAATCTAAATGTATTTATTCTTGGAGAAAAAACTTAGTAGTGGCTTTTAGTATCTAATGGCAAATCTTTGGCATACCTAAAAAATCAACAAAGCCATTTGGAAATAAGATATCTATATATGAGATATTTTTGATTGAGGACAAATGATTAAAATATGTAGCAATTAATGTTTATGTTTTTGTTTTTGTTTTTGTTTTGTTTTGTTTTGTTTTGTGTGAGACAGTCTCGCTCTGTCGCCTAGGCTGGAGTGCAGTGGTATGATCTCGGCTCACTGCAAGCTCTGCATCCCAGGTTCAAGGAATTATCCTGCCTCAGCCTCCTGAGTAGCTGGGATTACAGGCACGCACCACCACACCCAGCTAATTTTTTTGTATTTTTAGTAGGGGTGGAATTTCACCATGTTGGCCAGGATGGTCTGGATCTCCTAACCTCGTGATCCACCCACCTCAGCCTCTCAAAGTGCTGGGATTACAGGTGTGAGCCACTGCACTCAGCCAATTAATGTTCTTAAAAAATACGTGGGCTATAAGACTGAAAAAAGGAAAGTCTCAGTAAGGCCTGTAAAAAATATTTAGGAAAATCACCAGAGACATGTAGCTCATATTCCATGCCGTTGGATTCATCCCTCCATGTGCAATGTTAGGGTTCTTAGTAACATAACAAATTAGATATTGTTGTATTTAGGCCAAAATAGCAAACATAATGATTTATGTAGCTAACATTCCTTTTTGGAGAGTAGATCAGAAGCTAAGCTTAAAAATCTCAGCATTTTAGTCATTAAGAAAATGTGTGTGTTTAAAGAAACACATTAGTCTTTTAAATGACTGGTTCAAAATATGCTAAACATCATTATCACTCAGACTTTGTTTCCTGTTATATTGTGCGTATTAAGACTCCTTGAAGGCAGCTTTCTTCAGGGAGGAAGAACACAAACTTCGTCAAGCACTAGTCTGAATTTCTTAGTCATTTTGAAGAGAAGAAACCTTGTAAAACAGAAATGTTCTAGACTGCAAAGCACTGCTGAGAGTTTGGTTACTGGACTGTCACCCAGCAGTATGGTCATTAATCTCACTCCAATAGTTTTGAAACAGTTGGTGACAGCATCCAAGATATTCTTTTTTGCCATTCCCCAAAATTATCCAGAGCTCATTTTATATTTGACTGCAAGAAGCTAACTTCATAATGGTATTAATCAAGGGCTATTTTGAAATGTAAATTAGTTAAGTTATAAATGAGTTATTTTGAAATATAAATAAGTTAATATAAATGAGTTATAATGTAAAGGCTTAGATTAGTGTCTTATATACTGTAAGCCTTCTATGAATGTTACTACTATCTGTGGTAGGCTGAAAAAATATCTTCCAAAGACATCAAATCCTAATCCTTGGAACCTTTGAACATTACTTTATATGCAAAAGATAGGATTAAGGGTTTTGAGATGGAGAGAATATCTTGGATTATCAAGATGGGATCTAAATTCAATCAAATGTGTCCTTAAAAAGAGAGGCAGAGCGAGAGTTCACATAGACAGATGAGGAGAAGTCAAACACAGAAGAAGAGAAGGCAATGTGACCGTTGAGGCAGAGATTGGAGAGAGAGGGCCACAACTCAAGGTGTACCAGCAGCCACCAGAAGGTAGAAGAGGGAAGGAATGCACTTTCTTCAGATCCTCCAGAAGGAGCTTGACCCTGCAACATCTCGATTTCAGCTCAGTGAAACTGATTTCAGACTTCTGACCTCTAGAAAGGCAAGATAACACGTTTCTGTTGTTTTAAGCCACCAAGTTTGTGATAATTTGTTATGGCAGCCATAGAAAACTATTCATAATTAAGAATGTAATAAATTAAATTATTTGTACAACTCTTCACTTCTCCCTGTATCCATGATTTTTGCCATGTGACTTTGCAGTTTTCCCAATAGAGGCAGAAGATACATCTCCATCCTATTGACATGACTTGTATTGCCAATAAAATGCTGAGGGGGAGAACTACCTGAGCCCAGGAGTTCAAGGTTGCAATGAGCTAAGATTGCACCACCATACTCCACTCTGGGTGATGGAGCAAGACTCTGTCTCTACAAAACAAACAAGCAATAAAAAAGAGCAGAAGAGACAGTATATCAGTCCGCTCCAAGCCTAGACAAGCATCCCATTTTTTCCACTTTCCTCCCTTGCTCTTCCGCTGTAACTGTGAGATAGACATGTCTCAGACAGTCCATGTATTAATCAGTTTTCACCCTGTTATAAAGAACTACCTAAGACTGGGTAATTTATAAAGGAAAGAGGTTTAATTGACTCACAGCTCAACATGGCTGGGGAGGCCTCAGAAAACTTACAATCATGGCAGAAGGTGAGGGGGAAGCAAGGAACTTTTTTCACAAGGCAGCAGGAAGGGGAGTGAACACAAGAGGAGCTACCAAACACTTATAAAACTATTAGATCTTGTGAGAGCTCACTGACATGAGAACAGTATGGGGGAAACCACCCCCATGATCCAATTACCTCCACCTGCTCTCTCCCTTGACATGTGGGAATTATGGGGCTTATAATTCAAGATGAGATTCGGGTGGAGACACAAAATCTAACCATATAGTCCACTAGTAGCAGAAGCATGTAGGAACACAGAGCAGATATGGACCCAGCCACAGTTAGGCAAGACACACAGGAGTGAAAATAATGATTTTGAAATTGTTATTTGGCAATAGCGGGTTATTGCAATTATTATTGTGGTATTAATGTAACATAGTAAAGACACAAAGATAGGGTTTTGCTAATATCTACCATCCTCCGAGACAGCTTACAGGGGGTTACAGTGGGGCTATGTCACTCAAATAAAAGTGTTATACATAATCTAAGACAGCCATGTCACACACACACACCCACACACACACACACACACAAATAGGATGAATAGGAACAAATCCATCCATTGCTATGACTTGGAAAGTGGTGCAAATGGTTTGTCAGTTGCCAACCTCATTTACCGAAGCCAACTCTGGACAAAAGTATTAAAGTATTAAATACCAGCGTGACAAAATTCCGTGAGAAAGAAGATATGATAACTTTAGATTTTCTGGCCAGAAAGATATTAGTATAGTGGCTGTAATGGTTAGCTTTATGTCAGCTTGGCTAGGTTACAGTACCTAGTTATTTAATCAAGCAATAATGCCAGTGTTGCTGGCTCATGCCTGTAATCCCAGCACTTTGGGAGGCCAAGGTAGGTGGATCATGAGGTCGGGAGTTCGAGACCAGCCTGGCCAATATAGTGAAACCCTGTCTCTACTAAAAATACAAAAATTAGCTGGACGTGGTGGTGTGTGCCTGCAGTCCCAGCTGCTCAGGTGGTTGAGGCAGGAGAATCACTTGAACACAGGAGGCAGAGGTTGCAGTGAGCTGGGATCACACCACTGCACTCCAGTCTGGTGACAAAAAAGAAAAAGAAAAAAAAAGTATTTTGTAGATGTGGTTAACATTTACAATCAGTTGACTTTAAATAAATATAGGAGATTTCCCTGTTAAACATTAAAATGATGCTACAATTCTGTATTTTCTATATAGTATATTATCTAACTATAAGAAAATTCTGTCATCTCTACCTTGAAAATAGTATATACATAGAATCTCAGAGTCAGAATGAATCTTAAAGGTTTGCCTGTCCACCTTCCCATCTCACTCTTGGATCCCTTCCATAAGAGCATTAATTAGTGTTTAACAAGAGTCTCCTTGAATGAATTTGGGTGACAAGAAACATTCTCTCAGCACAGGCCAATCATTCTGCTCTTAGGTCAATTATAATTTAAAATTCCAAGATGCCTTTTTACAATTTCTACCCATTTTTTAGTTCTACCTCTGGTAGTCAAAAGAGCAAGTTAAATCACTCTTTCAACATGACTGTCATTACAATATTTATTATGCCAAACCTTCCCATCTCTCTGCTACTTGTCTTTCTTTCTCCAGGCTTAAGATCTCTAATTTATTTAAGTTATTTTTCACTTATTTCATACATGTACGTTCTCTTCTCAGTAAGACTCTTTTCATCTTGAAGAGTGGTTCATATTCTATAGTTTTATGTATTCATAACAAATGCCTAGCCTGACTAAGAGAATAGACATTTCACTATTTACATGCTAATTGTATAAGGCACCATAAAAAGTCAGAAAAATGTCACTAAGGAGCAAAGGTAGATAATAGGCAGAGGTTGTGGGGGCAAATAAGAGCTTAGTTTTGCTTTAAAACAAATGCAGATATTTGGTGTTTTTTTCATTCTACATGAAGGCAAGCTGCAGAACAGAATATTCAGTTATTTGAGCATACTAAAACTCATCCTAAAACATCACTTATTCAAATGAATCAAGCTAATCATACTCCTCTGAAAAATAAGTTATCATCTTCCTCTTGTCCTCAAACTTACAGAGATATATTCTTATTTGACCTGACTTATGAAAGGTCAACAAGACAAAACCATCTTGAAAGCTATCCTTCCCTAATCTTCAATAAAAGCAGAGTAAAACATCCCATAATTATATAATACGAAGCCCTTCCTTCATAGAGCACAAAAGAATCCCCCAAACCTGAAAAGATGATGCTTTATTTCATTTCTAACAGATTTTTCCAGAAGATGGACACAAATTTCTTGGAAAAGAACATAGAAATACAGGTAAATATACTCCTCCTAGGAATTTCTTTTTGAAATCAAATATTTTGAGATTCATGAACTTTAAAATATAGTGAAGACTTCACTGACTATAGCCGACTTACCTGGACCCTCAATCTACTAGAGTACTTTCAAACTCCTCTTTTATTAGAAAGGAGGAATAAGAGAACAGTTAAATAATGTCTGGTATTTCTACATTATGCAATTTTGAAACCATTAAATACGATGTATGTGGATTCTGGTTCCAGTGGTACAAACTTCTAATAGTTCCAAATGTCCATCAGTGACAAACTGGATTAAGAAAATGTGGCACATATACACCATGGAATACTATGCAGCCATAAAAAAGGATAAGTTCGTGTCCTTTGTAGGGACATGAATGCAGCTGGAAACCATCATTCTCAGCAAACTATCACAAGAACAGAAAACCAAACACCACATGTTCTTACTCACAGGTGGGAACTGAACAATGAGATCACTTGGATGCAGGAAGGGGATCATCACACATCAGGGCCTATTGTGGGGAGGGGGGATGGGGGAGGGATAGCATTAGGAGATATACCTAATGTAAATGACAAGTTAATGGGTGCAGCACACCAACATGGCACATGTATACATATGTAACAAACCAGCACATTGTGCACATGTACCCTAGAACTTAAAGTATAATAAAAAAAAAAGAAAAAAAAATTCTAATAGTATTATATTAACATATTTGAAAAGATTTTAGAAAAGACTGGGGTTTAAAATCCAAAACACTAAAAAAAATTAATAGTAATTCTATTGCCAAAATCTGGAATGAATTTTACTATTTGTGAGGAAAATAGGACTAGATTTAAAGGAATAATCACTGGAACACATAGGCTCTGATACTGATTGGCTTGCCTTCCTAAAAGTAAATAAAAAGATGCTTCATCTTCATTTCCATAACACACTCATAAGCACACACACATACTCACAATTTTGGTTGAATGGATAAATGAAGCTCTTTTGCTGGGAATGATGGCACATTCGGTTTTAGATAATTTCAGGGTCTGCTGAGTTGAGATGTCCAGTAGCCAACTGCATATTTTGACATCCTTTCAGTCTAGAGGTAAAGACTTGAGCTTTTTCAATACATAGAAGATATTTCAAATAATGAGAGATGATAAACTTGGCCAAGGAAAGCTAGAAGAAAAGAGATTTTAAGGCAGAACCACAAAGTGAAGGAAGAGAGGCTCACTCACAAAAGAACCGGGAAGGGGTGATCAAAGAGGCAGAAGAAAAGCCAAGTATAAGAAGCCAAAAGGAGAGGATGTTTAAAGAGGGAGAAAACAATCAGCAGGTCAAGTGCTCTAAGAGTTGTCAAGTCAGGTACAAACTAAAAGTATCCTTGGAGTTCATTGGTGAGAAGAGGGTCATTAATGGCCTTAGACAGATATTTTCAATGGGTTTATGAGGACTGAAGCATATAACAGTGGTTTAAGAAGTTAAGTGGGAGGTGAGGAAGTATAAACACAGAGTAAGGACATCTCTTTCCAGAAGATATAATGAATAATGCAATGAATAATCCTTATATATCAATCTTTCCCAGCTTAAAATGTCCTTAGAATTCATCCTTAGAATTTCTGGGTTGAAAGATACACATGTTTACAAAACTTTTGGTAAAAATGCCAAATTGCCCTCACTTTTGTTAACTTCTAAGACAATCTGCAAATTTGCCCTGCAACTATCAGTTTAACCCAGTCTTTTCCACTTGTTACATCTATAGCGCAACCTTATCACTGCAATATTCAGAAAGGACAACTTTTGCAAGAGCATAAATAATTGAAGAAAATTTGAGGTGCTTCATTTATTTCTTCAGTAAATATTTACTGAGAACCTAATGCATGCCAGACAGTGAGAGAATATTTTGGTTAACACAAAGAACTATCTCTTCTAGTGGATGAGAAAAATATTTGACCCATAATTATTGATATAGTTATACTATTTCATTTGTGCTAAGTGTTACAAAGAAAACATTATGACAGGAGCTTAATCCTGTCTAGGAGCCAGGAAATGCTGGGTGAAAACAAAAGATGTGTAGGAGTTGGGGTATCTGGGGTGCTGGGGTACCTGCAGTCATTCCAACCTAGTCGCCTCCTCTTTTGTTGCAGTCTCTTCAGTCTATCCAAAGAAGAACTGGAAACTACATTCCCAGGATCCTTTTCTCTTTATGGTCTGAGTTTAGAGTCTCACAATAAGTAAAAGAAAGGAAGAGAAGAAGAAAGTGTTATTCTCCAGTGACAGTTGCAGACTCCTGGTCAGACTGCAGAGGGAAGGTCTGCAGAGGATTTGGGGTGAGGGTCTGCAAATCATTTGCTTCAGTGCTACAGGCAGCTGCAAGGGTTGGTAGCAACTTTTTAGAAGTTAATGCTAAAGGCTGAGCTCAGTCAGACTGAACCCCCAGCCCTTCTAGCAGTTTCATAAGCCTTTGATGCCCTATAGGGGAGGAAATATTTCAGGAAGAAAGAATAAATTGTTAGAAGGCCCTGAAGTGGGAAGACACTTGGCCATGTTTGGAAGAGCCACTGTGGCTGGGGCACAGTGAGTAAGGAAGGAGGAAGCCCAGTCAGATTGTTCAGAAAACAATGGAAACCTTAGCGTGCTTTCCAAAAAGAACGGTAGTAACTCAAACAAATACAACTTTAAAAAATGCATGATAATAAGGAGTTTAGGCTAGCTTTTCTTTAACCAGAAAATTGTATCAAGCAGAAAATCCTATTTTCCAAATGTTGAGTTTGTAATGGATGCTTTACTGCCTAATTCATATTATTTTTCTCATCATTTAATAATTTTTAGATTTTGAAGATCACATTAAGAGGTCCTCAAGACAGTTAATAACTCCTTAAAGGTATTTTATGACTTCCTTCAGTTCATGTTCAGTCTTCCTCTCTCTAATCAATCCATTAACAAATATTTATTGAGCAGTTTCTTTGACCAAATCAGGAGTTAGACACTGTGGGATTTACAGCTGATATAGAATGAGGCAAAAATCATTAAATAGTTTAAAACCAACATAGCGGGGTGTTCAGTTCATATCTCTAGTTTAAAGAATGCCTTGTTCAATAATTTATATGTCCATTAAATTTGAATTAATAAGAACGCGTAACTGTTGGGTGATTACCACACGCTAGGTCCTCAGCCTGACGCGTCCCCTACTCCCTTTGCTTATAGAGCTCCTAAGCATTCTTCAAGAGGCAACTCAATTGTCACATGTAAAATCTTCCCTGACACCCCCACCCCAGGCTGTTGAATCTCCCTCCTCTATACTCACAAAGCCGTCTGTACTTACCTGTACTACCGTGCTTAGCACATTTTCTTGTAATTACATGTTTACATTGTAAGTTTCTATCCAATAGGAGCAGAACAGTATTCCTCACTGTGTCATCAGTGCTGATAATGTTGCCTAACAGAAGCTTTATACATGTTTTCATCAATTAATTAATTTGGTGAACAAATTCCAGACATACTTGGCAGGAATATACTTCCTTACACAGATAACGTGTCTTTCTGTTTGACCATGGACTTTTCTTTCCAGGAAGGCTTACCTGCTTTCTTTTCTCTTGAGGATTTTAGCATTTTCTGTTTCAGTCAGATCTCCTGAATTATTTTGTTGTCTTCATGGGAGCTCAGTCCTTTTGCTTATTAACTGCCATCTTGTATTTCTGGCCCATGATTGACAGAGCAACTGGAATGTATGAGCAGAAAATCAATAATGCAAGGCCTTCAGACAGTCCATGGATGCTCTTGAAGAAACTGGTTTCTTGGTCTCAGTGGCAGTAACTGATCAGAAAATGTAAAACTAGCCAGCCATGAATAGAAACAATGTAAAGTCAGCCACACTGTTTCTTTGCATGAGAGGGTTTTTATATTACTTTCCTGTGTTTAAATTCTGTGATGTTTCTCAAACCCTGGAGGGTGATGAAAAAACGGGTATACAGAAAAGAAAGAAGGAAGGGGAGCACTGAGTGAAAACTGTGAAGTGTGCGGATTTGTATTCATTTGTTTTCTCATTGCCACACTAACCTTCACCAGTCCTTAAGCTTTAGGGATCCTAAATGTAAATTTGTTCTTTAACATAACATTTTCCTTGTTCAAGTATAAGTGACACTCCAGTAGACATGAAAGATTCGAGACTTACTACTTGCAAGTTAGCATTTTACGGCTAATGTAGTCTGCCACCCTTTACCTCCTAGTTTTATGGTTGTCTAATTATAGCCCGCAGGCCTATGGTGATCCTTTGCTACTTCAACTGGAATGTAGCTCCAGTGGATTCTCCCCATTAGGACCTCCCACTGAGTTATTGATTATTAAGGTAATGCAGTTTTAGGGCGCATACCTTTAAGATAGAAATGTAAAAAAATGAATGGCTTGCCATTGGATGATTTTTAAAAAGAAGAAAAAAGAAACTTCCTTAGTGGAGAGTCCTCTATGCTATTTAGGTTACTGTTAATTTAAAATATTTTAAGACAAAGCACACATTCCCTGTCAAGCGATTCTGTGAACAGCATTATTATTATTTTTTATTACTATTTTAAATCTTTAAATAAATGCAGTTGATGTAGAAAAAAGCTGGCAATTTATATCTAAGAAATAACGAAGAAGAGAGGATGGAAAGAATAAAGGAAGGAAGGAGGAGGGGAGGGGAATGGAGGGAGGAAGAGATAGAGGGAAAGGAAGGAGCTGCACTTGTCAAATTCAACAGTCCGTTTTTAAGTAGAGAAAGTACAAAGAGAGCCCCTTCATAAGCAAAAAAAAAAAAAAAAAAAAAAAAAAAGTCAGGTGGCAATAAAATAAATAAAGAATAAAGCATTCTGATTTTGGACATCTGATCTAGGCAGTATGAAACAAAAGAGAAAGGAAGCTGAAGCCTCTTCATTATTTAGATGGAAAAAATATGACTCTGGGTTGTAACAGAACAATCCTTCATGGCAAGCCTCCATGGGAGCCCACACACAAGAGAAATATCAGCAAATGGCATGCAGGAAATGGAGTTTGTTAGATAAATTGTCTGTAGGTGAGGCTTCCGTGAGAGAGCATTCCCTCTTCTCCGCTCACGGAAGACACTTTCATTTGTAGAGCCGCTCTTCAGTGCTGATGCCCACCATTACAGCTACAGGAGCAGCAACGACAAGAAAGCACTGGTAGGTGAGTAATAACGAAAAGAGGATGAGTTGGGTGGGTGCCCCCCAAATCTGAGCCTGAATGCCCAGACCAGACACCTTATTTTAGGTGAATTCACGAATCAGAGGCTGATAAATTCACTTGACTCTCGGAGAGGAAATAGAATCATCAATCACGTCTTTAACTACAAAATCTATGGAAAATAGACCCAACGGCGGGTCTCAGAGGTGATCATGATTAGTTTTCGAGGATCCAGGAATCCTACTGTCTTCAAATTCCTGAGAAAGATAAATGCTGTTTGCTTGAGAGTTACATAATGTATTATCCAAAAGCATGCTGCAAAATACAAAATGCTATTTAATGTTAGGTCATATCAATTCATTGTTGTATTTTCTTTCTTGATGAAAGCAGTGCCAATTTGCAAATTTAAAAGCAAAAGCTAAATCGAACCCTCAGAGGCAGTCTGCCATTTGTGTAATGATTTGGGTGGAGGCATTGAATCCTAAATGGTCCAAAGAGGGCCAATTATCATTCGATGGGTATCATAAGGATTACTATTATTCATTAGCCAGGTTCATCTGCAGATCTTAAAAATCTTTGCCAAACAAGTACCATTAACCAGGCCCCTCTGGATGGGATCTCCAGAGAAGATCTCAAGGCATAGAAAGGTTAAGAGATGCAGGTTCAGATTTAGAATTAAGCTGGGGATCAGGGATGTGCATCAAACAAAAAGCCACTGACCAAATAGATTCTGCTTTGTCTCAGAAGCCCAATACTCAAGAGACCCTTGAAAGCAAATAAGGTACTAACAGCCATTAATTAACGTAAGGGTGGGTCCTAGCTTAATGGGAAGGTGTTGACTTTTTTATTAGCAGAAGGAATGTTTTTAATTGGATTTGATAATAACACCCCCTGAGCCATATAAACACCAGAACAGTTCTTAGACTATAAATTTAAAATTCCAGACTTGAGTTGCCAAGGAGAAAGGACATTAATAATGCTCTCTTCCCTAAAGGGAAAGGCTAGGCTAAAATAAAAGGGAATCTGGAAGAGGCTAGCCTTGGAGGAGGTGGGAACAGAGTAGGAACCTGGGGATGGGGGTAATTTCTTTGGTGGTTCTCTGGAGTCACAGCCAGTACCATCCCCTCCCCTATCCGCTGCAGGTCAGACTCACACTTCTGATGAGTTGCAAATGTTTTATAAAGCTTTTTTTAAATTCCTTTTAGGATAAGTTTCCTGTCCCATTTAAAAAAAAAAAAATCCCCACAAACTTTCAGCTCTCTTTTAAGCAAACTGCTGTCTGTATGCTGTAATTACATTTCATTTTTTTGCATTGACTCCACCGGATGGAGGGTGCCATAAATCATATGAACAAATGTTCAAGCTAAAATCCTCTCTGTGAGCACCATAATTTAAGTGAATTCATTCTCAGTTCATCTCTTGGAGACATGATCTCATAGCATCTGTTCTGCACAAAGATAGCCATCTTCATTACCTGGGAAAATAGCAATGAGTTTATCCCAGATCACTTTGGATAGGCTTTTTCTTTATTCATTCATGCATTCAAATATTTATTGTTTTCATATTATGCAAAAGGCATATATATATATGTGTGTGCACATAATATGTACATGTCATGAAGGAATGTTTTAAATGTGCATTAGTTGTAATTGTTTTGTTTTCCTGAGAAACCACTCCGCTTCATGTGTTGAACACTTAGTTAGTGATACATAAGCAAATTTCTCTGTACTTTCTCCAACCTGCATTTACCACCCAGCAGGGCAGAGAGGAATTTTGGCAATGGCCTCAAAGCAGGGCTCTTCCTTATAATTCCTTTGCTGGGTAGAATTTCATGAGAGCAACAGCAGATGTGTGACCCGGTTTACAAGAAGATTCATTTGATGGTTTTCTTGTGCCCTGTTTTGATTGGTTTGCATCTTGAGCATTATCTTAAGATGAAAAGTAGACTGAATATTGATGCAGCTTGAAATGTCAAAAGCAGCAGGGCTTATTTAGTCTTAGACAGTTTAAACATACTTGAACACCACTGCAGTATGACACCACCTTAGTAACACAACTGTTTCTACTTACTACCTGCCAAGGCTCAGTTTGTACTATTTGGTTAGCATGCTGTTGTTGTTATTAATTATTTTAACTAATGCGAACTGTTCACCACAGGCCCCACTACTCCCTATTTATTATCCTACCTCTTCCCCTCTTCACCCTCATATCCTAGACTGAGACAGGTCTCCTTTTGTTAAAATTGTGGGACAGTGACAGGAGCATTTTACCAAGTACAAGAGTGGTATGCAGATCAAATCTTCATTTGAAAAGACTAGTTAATAGACTGAAATAGACTAAATAAGTAACATCAAAGGCTGGAATGAGAAGCTGGCGAGGCTATAATGCTGGGCTGAAAACAAGATAAATTTTAATAGGGATACATGTGAAGTCCTAAACAAGACCCAAAACTATACAACCACTAGCAGCAAACATAAGGCAAACACTTCAGGACATTGGTCTAGGCAAAGATTTTATGGATAAGACCTGAAACGCATAGGTGACAAAAACAGAAAGAGACAAATGAGACTATATTAAACTAAAAAGCTTCTGCACAACAAAGGACACAGCAGAGTGAAGACCTGTGAATGGAAGAAACTATTTGCCAACTATTCATCTGACAAGGGGCTAATATCCAGAAAATGCAATAGACTCAAGCAACTCACCAGCAAAAGCACAAGTAATGCCATTAAAAAGTGGCCAAAGGACATGAATAGACATTTCTCCAAAGAAAACATACAAATGGCTAACAGGTATATGAAAAAAATGCTCAACATCACTCATCATCAGAGCAATACAAACTAAAACCGCAATGAGACATTATCTTACCCTAGTTAAAAAGGCTATTATTAAAAAGACAAAATATAACATGTTGGCAAGGATGCAGAAAAAGGAAACCCTACTACACTGTCATGTTTATTGCAGCACTGTTCACAATAGCAAAGATATGGAATCAACCTGTTTCCATTAGTGGACAAATAGATTTAAAAAATGTGGTTGGCCGGGCGCGGTAGCTAAAGCCTGTAATCCCAGCACTTTGGGAGACTGAGACAGGCGGATCATGAGGTCAGGAGATCAAGACCATCCTGGCTAACAAGGTGAAACCCCGTCTCTACTAAAAAAGACAAAAAACTAGCCAGGCGAGGTGGCGGCCATCTATAGTCCCAGCTACTCGGGAGGCTGAGGCAGGAGAATGGCATAAACCCGGGAGGCGGAACTTGCAGTGAGCCGAGATCCGGCCACTGCACTCCAGCCTGGGCGACAGAGCGAGACTCCGTCTCAAAAAAAAAAAAAAAAAAATGTGATATATATGCACAATGCAATACTACTCAGCCATAAAAAGAAACGAAATCATCATTTGCAGCAACATGGATGGAACTGGAGGTCGTTGCGGTAAGTGAAATTAGCTAGGCACAGAAAGAAATATCACATGCTGTTACTCATATGTGGGAGATGAAAATGTTGATTTCATTGAGGTAGAGAATACAATGATGGTAACCAGAGGCTGGGAAGGGTGTGTTGGGGTTCGGGAGGGAAGGGATAAACAAAGATTGGTTAATGAGTGCAAGCATACAGTTTAGGTAGAAGGAATAAGTTCTAGTATTTGATAGCAGAAGAGGGTGACTATAGTTAACAACAGTATATTGTGTATTTCAGAATAGCTAAAACAGAGGACTGGAAATGTTCCCAACACACAGAGATGATAAATACTTGAGGGTATAAATGTCCTAAATACCCTAACTCAATCATTACACATTCTGTGCATGTAACAAAATATCATATGCAGCCCACAAAATATCACGTCATATCCCATAAATATGAATAAAATTATGTATCAATAAAAAAATTAAAAATGTGAAGTCTAGGCCCGGCACAGTGGCTCACGCCTGTAATCCCAGCACTTTGGGAGGCCGTGGTGGGTGGATCATTTGAGGTCAGGAGTTCGAGACCAGCCTGGCCAACATGGTGAAACCCTGCCTCTACTGAAAATACATAAATTAGCTGGACATGGTGGTGGGTGCCTGTAGTCCCAGCTACTCAGGAGGCTGAGGCAGGAGAATCATTTGAACCCAGGAGGCAGAGGTCGCAGTGAACAGAGATCGCACCACTGCACTCCAGCCTGGGCGACAAAGTGACACTCCATCTAAAAAATAAAATAAAATAGAATAAAATAAAATAAAATAAAAAATTGAAGTCCTTCATTTATGCTCAATAGACCAGCTACATAAATATAGAATGAAGGAGGGATGAGAGGGATGGTTTAATAATAATCATGCATAGATTTTAAAATACATAGGCTTTTTAGTTGACAGTAAGCTCAACATGAATCAGTAGTATAAGATGTGGCTACAAAAAATTTTTTTTTAAATAATTTGAAGTGGCAACTCAGAGTGTGGAATCCAGATCAAGAGAATGATGAGTCTGTGTGCTGTGCTATTTAAACTTTAAGAGAGACATTAACCAACTGGATCTCATCTGAGAAGTGATCTGATTGGAAGAGAGAATTTTAAATCATTTCTTGTAACAGCTGAAGAAACAAGAACTACTACCCTAATAAGGGAAAGACTTAATCTATGATTGATTTTCTCAAATATTTCAAAGACGTTTTTAGAAAGAATCATTTTATTCTCTACTGATCAAGAAAGAGAAGTCATATTCAGTCTATCAGATCCATGAAGAAGTTCATACTTAGATTTTTCTTTGTCTTTAACTCAAAAGTCAGTGTGGATATTTATGATAATCGTTTTCCTTTATAGATGATCTGTTTGTTGCTCAAACTGACAAATACTATAACTAAGTCATCCTGCTTTCTGCTTGCAGGACAGGCATAAACTGTGGGATGTGACTGATCCAGAGTACTACATGTGTAGGAAAGTTGTGCAAAAAAGCTGGAAAGGTCTGTGGGGCTAAGAGGTCAGAGTGCCTGAAACGTGGATCTTTCAGGCTGAATTTTATTTTGTAGGCAATGCAAACAACTAAGGAAAAACATGATGCACATTTCAATAGTCAGAAGCAGGAGGGAATTTATTAGGCAACATGGATGGAGAATGTCAGCTCAGCACACCAAAGGACTGATGCAGGAGGCATTTCCAGGCAGACTAAACCAAGAATTCAGTCTGGGTATACACACACACACACACACACACACACACACACACACACACAGCATCCCAACCCTAACCCAGCATTCCCATGTCACACTGTGAAGGGTGGTAAGCAAACAACAATAATGATAGAGGGCTTGAGATATGGTAAATAAAATACTCAGTGTGAGCAAACTGCTGCCTACTAACCATCTCATGCCACCAGGTTACCATTTAGGCCGAGGCCTTAACGAGTTCATTTGCCTTTACCTGTACCAGAACCATTACCTTAACTGCTCAAGAAACCCACTGTTAGATGGGCACATCGCTAGGGAGTGGAGAAGCAGTCCATGAAATGGAATGACTAGGTCTGTGCAGCTCAAAACTCTAACTTGGTTAAGTTTATTGGGCATGGATTGAAATATATACTTCTAGATTTGAGATCATGTAGCCATAGAATGAACCAATGCAGATGGTGAAACTGGCACTGTTACCAAAACTTGCTCTACCTTGACCTTGGGCATGCATGTACAATATATTTACTCAGCACATTTTCTCCCTTTATTAGGGTGAGGACAATTCACATGTCCACTACTATTTCCTCAGCAAAAGTATGAAACGCTATAGATCATAGGTGGGTTATTTTTGCTCTTTTCTGCTTTCCAGACTTGATGAATGAGGAAGAGCCCTCTCATCCGTCCATGTTTCTTAATAACCAGTGTTGTGCATGGTGTGCTGTGCTTCACCCTAAAGCTGTTCTGGGTGGTGGTGGCGGTGGTGAAATTTAAGACATTCATAGCAAATACTTACACAACATAGGTTATTATGACTACAATTGCTATGATTTTTATGATTCCTGATCCTACAGTAATCCAGGGAGTAGTTAATCACTCCCTTGGTGAAAACTGTTTACCCATAAACGCTTTCATGAAGGCTGAGTAGCAATTAAGGTAATGGTTCTGGTATAGGTAAAGGCAAATGACCTCTTAAGGCCTTGGCCTAAATGGTACCCTGGTGGCCTGAGAATGTTAGTAAACAGCAGTTTACTCGCATTGAGTATTTTATTTACTATATCTCAAGTCCTCTATCATTATTGTTGTTTGCTTACCACCCTTCACAGTGTGACATGGGAATGCGGTTAGGGTTGGGATGGTGTGTGTGTGTGTGTGTGTGTGTGCCCAGAGGTTTTCAACTGCTGGCTAGGAGCCTACATATCTTGAACTGCAAGTTCAGGTACTCGGGTGACAGTCATCTCCTTTATTCTCAGGAATTAGTGGCGTTAATCTTGGCTTAACCACACTCAAATCCTGTAATCACTCATCCACTGATTTGTTTCAGCCAATGTCATAAATCCATCTAAATCCTTTACCTATGGAGAGAGACAGAGCAAACCCTGAAAAGAATTATTCACTTGACCAGCCTGCTGGTGCTGTCATAAAGCACTACTTAATTATTACTAACACTGCAACATTTAATGGATTTCCATTACAGGACTTCTAATCCTTTACTCTCTGTGGGTGGTAGGCTCTTTGAAGAGAGCACAGCATCTCCTAAGATGCCCAGGGTTGTTATCATTCATGGCCAACAAAGTGGCCACTACCACACAGGGTCCAGCCTATACGGCCTTTGCTTCAGATTGTGCAGCACTGGCCAGAGCGAAGTCCAAGCCAAGATTTACTTAGTGGAGTACAAAATCTTCCTGATTCTTTAAAAAGCAGATCAGGCCATCCTCACAGCCTTATACCAATTGATAATGAGAAGAATGAAAAACCACAACGTTTTACCTACAGGTATTCCTTTAAAAGTGAAAGGGCCAGGATGTTGGCCAAGCACACTGTCTCTATGTACCTGGTCCTTCCCTTCCTATTTTGGGAATTTTACAAAGGACAGCCTTCTGATTTTTGTTTTATTCTTGCTAATTTCCTAGTTCACAGGTGTAATGAAGAAAGGTTCCTTTTCCTCTATAGGGTTGGAATCTTAAATGATAGAGTATGGACTCACCAGAAATTAGTAATTAACCCAATTCTAGTTTACATGATGTTCAACCCACATAACTGTACAACCCACTTAATGTAAAACAAAAGCAAGTTTTTAACGCTACCTTTGCTACCTCCAGCCTCACCTGTAGGCTACCTCTAGGCCCAGGTTATGCTTCTCACTATTCCACATAAGGTAGAACTTAGCCTGGCAAAGGAAGATGGGTGGAAAGGAGCTCTGGGTTGACCTAATTTGGTCAGAGGAAGGACACTGATTCTGCCCATGGGTTCTAGCAGGTGTAACAACAATGGCATGGACTGCAGTGTGTGTGTATGCACGGGTGCATACATGTATATTTCATCAACTCACCCAAAGTGAAAGCCAGTGAGCTCAGTCTATTGCAGGGCTGGCTGGGTTCGGTCACGGTTCTTACAGGTAATGGTCAGACTGTCCTGTGCTGGAGTGTGGGTACACGAGCAGCCCACCAGTTTTCTCAGTCTTTCCCTAAAACTTATATCACTCTTACAATTCCATCATAGCATTTGCTCCAAAGCCATATTCTCGTATTCTAACAGCTTGTTTCATCTTTGTTATGACTGAGGACTTACAAAGGCTTCAACTAATTTAGGAAACAATCTGGTGACCAAAAAGAATTTTCTCAGAGACTCCACCAGCACAACTTTGCAATGCCATAAATCTTCAAAGAGCCAACAAATTTAAATGAAAAAAAGCTCATGTTTTCAATTAAGATTCAGATTTTGTTTTACGTCACTATTTAGGCATCAAAATAGGAGTAGCTGACCAAAACCATCTCAACATCATACAAAAGAGGAAAGAGGCAACAAAGACTCCAGAAGTACTGTGGTCCAGATGGCACACTTTGAGTCTAAAATTCAGTAACAAATCTGCAGCACTGTTGGTGTGTATGTGTTGTTTCATTTTTAATATCCCACACAGGTGGCTTGATTTGTCTATCCACAGAAGCATTATAACCAGCAAGTCAGACGAGATCGGGCGCGTTCAGGGTGGTATGGCCGTAGACTATAACCAGCAAGTCAGGAAAGGAATTAGCCTCCAATGCAACTTCCATGCCACCTGCGTGGCAGCTTCTAGAACTAGAGAGGGGCAGGTCATAGGTTCAAAGAAACTTGAGATTTGCAGGGGCCATAGGAGGAGAGAAATACAACTCCTGTTCCCTCCTCTAGCCCTAAATGCACTCAGCTAGATTAGGCACTCCCAGCACAGGGGAGGTCCAACTGGCCTTCTCTATTTTCTAGGATGGTGTTGTTTGCTTAATCCTCCCCTTGGGCTATCTAATCCTTACTTAACCACAAGTTAAGGACATTGCCCCCACTTGGAACGCAGAGGAAACCAAGGCACAGAGCACTTAATACAGTGCAAGGTAGTCAGCGACCAATCAAAGGCATTTAAATAGGGTCACTTTATAGCAGAAAAAAAGACCATAGAAGGAAAAGATGGAAAGGAAGTCTGTGAATAAGTTTGTGTATGTATATTTTTTCTTTAGAAAACAGAATTAAGAAGCAAGAAGATTTTCTTTTTTTTTTTTCACTTTGGGAGTCAAGAAAAAAATATATATATAGCCTTGCAGCCTGACCAGTATGAACTGTGCTATTGAGGAAAGTGTATACAGAAGTGTTTCCTGACTGGCTCACTTCACAAGACCCAGCACACTCAGGTAACAGCTGATGTCCTGGCATCAAGCACCGCGGCCAGAACATGGCAGGAAGCAGATGGTGTCATATTTCCTGGGTCTCACTGTCCAGTTGAGTTCAGCACCTGCCAAGTACAAAATGTAACGTCTCTCCTTTCACAGAGCACCGCACACATGGCAATCTGGGGTGGCGGCCATGGCGGTAACAGGAGTTCAGGAGAAAGAAGCTTCTGAGGCACTGGGGCATTCTGACTGAAGACAAGGAGGGCACAGGGCGGAACTGGCAGCAGGAGGTCATTCTCTCTTTTCATCCCTTTAACAGACAGAGTGGTTAGCAAGTCAGATGCTGAGAGGGCCAGTGGAAATTCAGTCGCAGCAAAAAAATAAAAGGTAAACAGCTAAGCAACTTCTTGAGTGACCAGATGGACAGTCAGGTCACAGGTCATCAAATCAGTCACGCAGTGCCACATAAAGCAGCAGGCTGGCACTAACAGGGAAGATCCACCTGGCAGGCTGGCAGACAGGCCTGCAGGGCATGGCACAGCTAACTAAGAAGAGGCTGAGAAGGGAGACGATGAGAAATGGGGGTCCCCTCAAAACCAAACCCTCTTAACCTGATCAAGCTCCCCACACTAGCATCGCTCCTTTGGGTTAGGTTAATATCTGCAAAGCAAAAATGTGTAACATCCTAAGTTACATCATGAACATTTATTTACTGATCAGTGCTCAGTAAATACAGATATTATGTGTGGGTTTGCTCATCAGTATGCTATACACAGAGAATTAGTTAGCCATCCTCGGCTGTGAGCAAGATCCTGGGGACCTATTAAGAGATCCCTATATGTTGATGGGTATAGAGAAAGGGGAAGGAATAAAGCTCTCAGAGTTGCAGGTAGGGAGGCAGAAAAGAAGCCTGGGGTGCAGAGGACAATAAAAGACCCTTAAGGGAGCTGTGGGTGGGGGCTTAAGGGAGTACTTGGGAACAAATCTTACCAGCTAGGAACACCACGGTAGAGAGGGAAATGTCTGAACATCAGAGTTAGACAAATCAGGTTTTTAAATTTACCAGGTTTGTAGCCTTAGGCAAGAGATTCCATTTTTCTGGGTATCAGTGTTTCCATTTGCAAAATGAGAACTGTGTCTACCTTGAGGAGTTGTGTGACATGTACTCACAGGTGAAAGGTACTCAGAGGATGACAGTAATTATTACTTGAAATTTAGCTTAAGGCGAGCACTAACCTACAGAGCCCAAACTAGCTAGTTCAGGACACTTTCTGTTGCAAATGCTAGAAAGTCAACTGAAGTCCCTTAAGCAGAACAAGAGAATGAATTGGCTCATTTGTGAGGAGGTCCAGGGGTGCAGTTGGCTTTTGATGAGGCCAGGTCCATAGGCTCCACTGATCACCACGGCTGTCCCCTTTTCTGCATTTTTTGGCTCTGCTTCTCTTTAGGTGTCAATGTTTTCCTGTTCCAAAACTATTGGCTTCTTTAATGTGACTAAAGAAGATGGTGGCAAGAGGTCCAGCTTGCATTGTCCTTACTACCTAGTGTGTGGGCCATTTCTGAGCAGTGTATCTTCACCCTGCAGACCACCTTGCTACTAGAGACCCAGGGATAGGTATGAGCATGTGCAGGCCCTGCAAGTCAATCTGTAGCTTTTCTCTACCTACCCCTTTCCTGGTTTTCTCTTTAGTATGTTAACCCAGTCAACGTGGATATCAGGGAACTGATGATTCTGAAGACTTGCCCCAAATTTGTGCCATGTGGATGAAGCACTCATACCTTGGAGAACTTGTGTCAGCCCTAGCCTGGGACCATGGTTCACAGGGACTGTGCTCTTGCTCATTAGTACCTCCAGACATAGTGCTGCACCTCTTTATTTCAGAACACAGGGTCTCTGGTCTACTTGCTTTTCTGCTTTCCTACATGCTCTCCTTTCCTTCTGCCCAAAGACTCCCAGTTGCTGGAAATCTAGAATCGGTGTGTTACTGTCTCCTTTATTTGTGCCACATTTCCTTTACTAAAGCCCCACTCTCCTCCCGAAGTGTGGTCATTACCTCTATAGGTACCCACAGCTTCATATGTCCAATGTCCACTGTCTTGAAAGCTTTAGAATCCAAGACATCTGTGGCCTATCTTCGGTGGTAGGAGCATGGCGGAGCCGTGTTATTTGCATGTCAAAGATCTGTTAGTTCAAAAAAAAAAAAAAGAAAGAAAATAGAGGAAACGTTGGCCCCTCTCTTTAAAAGCTCTCCTCCTCCGTGATCCCCTAGAGTAATTAAGAGATACCAAAGCAATATTTAGGACTGTAGAGAAAAAGAAGGACTGTTAGCAAGGACTGGGTAACTTCCTCAAACTCTAGTTGCTATCCTTTCCCCCTTTTTCTTGTAGTAGGCAGATGAGAGGCATGAGAGGAATCAATGCTTAACAACTTGAATAACTAATTGTCTCCTAATGAGTTCCCCTTAGGCTCTAACTGAAGTGGGTGTCATCTGTAAATGCAGTACTTTGTGGAGGCTTGAAGGCCTCTAATGGTACATCATAAATATTCTTTGAGAAATTAAAGACAAAGTAGCAGTCAGGCATGGTGGCTCAGGCCTGTAATCCCTGCACTTTGGGAGGCCGAGGTGGGTGGATCATGAGGTCAGGAGATCGAGACCATCCTGTCTGACATGGTGAAACCCTGTCTCTACTAAAAATACAAAAACAAAAATTAGCCAGGCGTGGTGGCGGCTGCCTGTAGTCCCAGCTCCTCAGGAGGCTGAGGTGGGAGAATGGCATGAATCCAGGAGGCAGAGGTGGCATGGTGGCTCACGTCTGTAATCCCAGCACTTTGGGAGGCCGAGGCAGGCAGATCACAAGGTCAGGAGATCGAGACCATCCTGGCTAATACAGTAAAACCCTGTCTCTACTAAAAATACAAAAAATTAGCCGGGCGTGGTGGTGGGCACCTGTAGTCCCAGCTACTCAGGAGGCTGAGGCAGGAGAATGGCCTAAACCTGGGAGGCAGAGCTTGCAGTGAGCCGAGATCATGCCACAGAACTCCAGCCTGGTGACAGAGCGAGACTCTGTCCCAAAATAATAATAATAATAATAATACTAAAAATAAAAATAAAAAGTAGCACTGATCTCTTTTTGGCTTCCTGAGGACTCTCCAGTCACTCTAGGTCCCCAAGGCTTAGAAGGTCTTCCTGAATAAAATAGCAAGACCCTGGACTTCAGACTACCCACCGAGTCTATACTCTGCTTCAGCGTTAGTCCCAGATATACACCATCTGAGATGACAATTAAGGGGAGAATTTACATGATGTGAAACAAAGAACCATGGATTGTGAGAGAAAACACCTAAGTCTTAAGTTTTTGCCCAGCCAACAAGAGTTGGGGGGAGTTGGGCAAAGTACACAGCTTACCTGCACCACAGGTTTCTCATCTACATAATTAGAACATTAGAACAAATCGTGGCCTTCATGAGCTAATTTTGTGGTTGTGGAAATGAAGACATACACAAACATTACAGTGCAATGGGGGTTTACAGGAGGTGCTGTGTCAGCCCAAATGGGGCTAATAACTGAATGACTACAAGCTTCCAGGACAAAAAACCCATGTCTTCTTTATGTCTCTCCCCAGTACAAACAACCTGGCACACAGCATGGGCTTAAAAATACAAATTGTATGGATGCATAGATGGATAGTTGGATGTGTGGATGGAAAAATGAATATCAAGGTGAGGGAATAGATGGAGGTGTATGGATGAATAGTTACATGGTTTGGCTGTGTCTGCACCCAAATCTCATCTTGAACTGTAGCTCCCATAATCCCCACGTGTCATGGGTGGGAGGTAACTGAATCATGGTGGGGGGCTTTCCTGTGCTGTTCTCATGATAGTGAATAAGTCTCATGTGATCTGATGGTTTTATACAGGGGAGTTCCCCTGCACATGCTCTCTTGCCTGCCACCATATAAGACATGTCTTTACTCCTTCTACACCTTCCGCCATCATAGTGAGGCCTCGCTAGCCATGTGGAACTATGAGTCCATTAAACCTTTTATTCTTTATAAACTATCCAGTCTCAGATATTTCTTCATAGCAGTAGGAAAATTAACTAATACAGATAGGTAGAAAGATGAATGGCTGGGTGAATGGATATGAATGACTAAGGGAAGATATCTGGATAATTGAGTACAACTAAGGATTATGCAGACCAGAGAGAACTAAGGGTAAGACTGAAGTCAGTGAGAGTGAATTGTGTGCATAAATAACAAAATTTTGCCACAGTAAACCCACTGGTTTAACAAACCTTATAGTGAAAGGCTTTGTATAAATGTTTCCCTGTTATATTAAGTCCAGGAACAGGTTCATATTATTTCTCTTGCCTCATGGCCATATTCCTCTTTAAATGTTCTAAAATATGAGGTGAGTGTATTCAAGGCCATCCAGTCAAGCAAGATGTAACTCTTAATGGAATCCATTTAAATAGCTTCTCTTTATGCAGTTCATTTAAAAACAAAAACCAATTCATCAGGTAGGCTTTGAAAAAGGGACTGGGCTTTGAGTCAAGGTACCCAACCTACACTGCATTCATTCATTCACTCATTTATTAATTCTTTCAACAAATAAGAAGTATTTGCTCTGTTGTGTGTCAGGCACTGTGTTAGAGAATGCTGGGGCAGGAGAGAAAGTAATGCTGGGCAAGTCACACTCAGATCCTGCCTCTGGCCCCTTTCCATTGCCAGTTCACAGTGTACTTTTCCACCCCCATTTTCCTATCCCTGGCTTTTCCCAGAGAGATGGAAGGTAGGAAGAAATGTGATTAACCACCTCAATTCTCTTTCCTTACTTCTGAGAGGCATTTCCCTCACCTGTGCTTTTTAAAGACACACACACACACACACACACACACACACACACACACACACACATACAACACAAAGCTAGGCTTCTTCCAGATCTGTTCCAGTCCTTATTACCTTTCATCCCCTCCCACAGTCAGGAGAGTTCATGTGCCTTAATTATGTAGCCCCCTGGCAGACACTAGCTCAGCACCATGCTGAGCAAGTTAATGTTCCTGGGCGTTGCTACCCTCCCACTTCTTGCCCAACGACTTTTCTTCCAGGTGAACTGAAGGGATTGGCTCTTAGTGTGCAGTTTCCCTGAAATCCCACGCCAGTGCAGGTCTTTATTGTGCCACACTGTAGCTGCAGTAACTAGCTCGAAACACAAGTTTTATGGATCCTGAATCTAATGATGAACCAGATTATACAATCTTTCAGAATTTACCAGAGACTCGACTGTAACAAAAGTAGAGCAGAAGTTAAGAATATCTTAATATCCAAAAGCTTAGAGGATTTCTTCTAAAGTTGTGCTGTTTACTCTCCTAATACTGTTGGCGATTCAAAATCAATGTAATACAAGCATTCACCAGAAACATATCAAATGCCCAACAGGATAGAAGTCGGGTCCGTGACACCTTCACTAATAAGGGATGACAGTGAACAAGTAATAAAACAGGCTCCACGACTTTCAGACACTCTCACCACTAATGTGGATGGCATTCCCTGTTTGGAGATGGTGCTACCATATTAGCATGGGAGACTCAAAAGACAGTAAAGATCATTCCAAAGCATTCTTCCAGGTGAGTAACCTAGAATAACACCACTCATCTGAGAATTAAAACAGCATTGGCAAGGTCTTACAGGGATATTTCAACCAGGATTTTAGTCACTGGTATGTGCCGGCAAGATTAGCCTTAGGAATAGTGGGGAGTAGACATCCTTGGTGTGAGATCCAAAATATCCACTCATTTGCTTGTGGCCCCCTCTGACTTTCTTCCTGTCTTTGAAAGAGCAAGGTTCACATTCAAAACCGAACACTTGAGGACTTGAGCCTTTGCAGTGGCATTCCCTCAGCCTGAAATACTTTTCCTCCAGAAATCCCATGACCAGCCCATCCTCTGTTCAAATCTCACATCCTCACTGAGGCCCCCAGTTACCCTCTATAAAAGAGGCTGTCCCCAGTAACAGCCTGTCACCATTCCTCTGTTTTCCTTGTCTTCATAGGGCTTATCAGCCTCCTCTTAGCTAGTGGTTTATTATCTGTCTTCCCAACTGAAGGAAAATTTTAAGAAGGCAGTTGTTTTTCCATACTGTCCATCACTATTCCCAGAGGACAGCGGTTGGCACATAGTGTGTGTTCAATAAATATTTGTAGAATGACTGGATAGCTGTCTTAGCAGGAATTAGCTCATTGGTTCACTTTCCTCTGCAAAATATCAAAGTAGGAGATGAGAAATCTAATACCAACTCTGCCATTAATTAGCTGTGTGATTCTGACAAAGTAGGTAAATTTTTCTTGGTCTCATTGTTTCTCTCTAAATGAAGACAGTGAGTGATGAGGAAGAAACCCATCTTTTCTACTCAGCCAGTTTCCATGAGAAAGAATCTTTCCTCTAATTTTCTTGATCTCCTGCTGCAACCCCTCAGGTGGCAAATTGACTTGGGTGATCAGTGAGGTGGGCAGGACTGCTCAGCACCTTCTCCCTCACTATGTTCAGGTCTTGATTACTCTGTTGAAAGCATCAGTAAGCTTTGTGATTATGTCTGAGGCCCTCCTGGGGAGAAGCAAGGGTTGTAGTGGCCCAGTTGCCTATGGCTGGTGGCTGAGTCAGTTTCATTTTGGGTTCAGCATTAGCAAACCTATTGGGTCTCATGCCTATAATGTTTTCCCCAACCCGTCCTTTATCAGAAATAAAATGATATTCTGATTTCCATCTACCTACTCCTTTTTAAAAAATATTTTAAGCACTTCTAAAATGGTTCAGGACCCTGGTGAGGAAAAGATATTATGTATTGACCCACTTACATAACAAAAAAGGGATATGGTCAAAGTCTGTTGTATGACACCAGGTATAAATAAATATCCACATCCTGATTTTTTTATATTTTATAAATATAAAGTATTGATACATGTTTCTCATTGTGAACATATATATGAGTGCTCTCTTTCTTCCAAGAAGTATAAATGTACAGTGTAAAGCATATATGAACCCAGAGGAAATTTCATGTTCTCCACCCTCTGAACAGCAGAGAATACGGCATGGTGCAAAGAATGGGGGGAGACGGAAAGCACTGAAGAGTGTGTGCCTAATAGGGGTTAGTAAAGGCTCAGGAAGGCATCCCAGGAGAAATTTCTGTCAGTGGAGAGTGAGCCAGAGACATTTTAAGTCCAAACAAACGATAAGTGATAAGAAATTGAAAAAACTTCATGCGAAATAAATAGATAATACAGGGTTCCTGGAATTCATCTGTGGAAATTAATTCTATAGGAAAAAAAAGGATTATTCTTCTCAGTACAGCTGTAAAAAGTGAAACCAGAAAAGCCAAGGCAATGCTACAGTGGTAAAACTGTCCACAACCAACATGATTTAATTAATACATAATAATTCAGAAAAAGTGCTTTAGAAATTAAGGCAGAATGGATTGTTAATTCCCATTTAGTCAAAAGTTTCTGCCATTTTCCAACTCTGCCTCTTTCATAAACAACAGTTTGCAAATGTGTCTTTTATTCTTTTTTCTATACTGTAATTGCCAATGACTGAGCCAAACCCAGAAAAGGTAAATCGGGATCCCCAGGGGTAGGTCCTCCACTGCTGTCTTTCTTAAAAGCCCCTCAGGAGACTCTAGTGTGTTGCCAAGGTTGCAGAACACCGACTTAGATTACCCAGTACTATAAAATAAGCAGGAGAAGAATGAAATACTTACCATAAATACAACGCAAGCATAATTCTACAATGCATACACAGGTTTAGTCTTGATCAAAGAAAGACATAAAAACTAGCATTTGGATACCAAATTATATACTACTTTTACATACATTTTTCCATGTAAAGCTCCACATAACCCTATGAAGAAAGTAGGTTTTTCTTGTTTGTGTGTGCCTTTTTAAAAATCACATTTCCCATTTAGAGATCAGTAACTGGGTCTCCGAATTATTCAATAACTTGCTCAAGTTTGCATGGCTAGGAAGCAGCAGAGTGCTCCCAGCTCTGAACCCATGTTTTTTCAGTCATGTGCGAACCATGGAAAAATGTTCTTTTCATGGCCCAGTTCACCATCCCAAAGAAGCTCAGTGCCTCTTCAATTATTGGCCTCTATGAGTCTCTGTAAGCAAGGTTGGTGGTCAACATTTTTTATTGTTCACTGTTAAGTCTCAATACAAATGAGCAATGATGTGTTGAGAAATTGAAAATCAATGCCACTGATTAAGAAACTGTCCTCTAATTTGCCTGCTTGACATTCAGCTTTAAAAGATGCATGAGGGAAAAATCTGTGTCTGGCTTGATTGCTTATGAAGAAAATCCCTTTAAGTGTGGACATTTCTTTGAAGCTGTCAATAAAATAATAATGTTAGCATTTACTACACTTTCATGGTACTAAGGATGCAAACTCTTAATAGTAACTCCAAATGAGATAGGTAGTGTTCTTATACTGATTTTAAAGGTAAGGAAATAACATAGAGAGGTGAGGTAACTACTTACCACTGGTCCTCTTATTTACTAATATTTAGCATCAAGTCAAGGAGAGAGCCAGTTGGCTATGCTTTCCTCCACGTCTTTCCCAAAGGTATCTTGTAAACCAATGCCTATCAAATATCTCCATACTCCTAGCAAAAGGAAAAACCCATTCCTATCAGTGTTCAATTATTTTTTTAATGTTTCATAACTTTGAAAATTGGCGAAAGTCATGCCCCCAATTGCCCACAATTGCCACTTGTGCTGGTTGAGAGCCTTCTCTGATCTCATTGAAGTCTTGGATGATGCCACACTTGCTGCAGGTTCTGTTGCTGCACTATGGCTCCGCCTCCCAGCTAAACGTTAGCATACTATACTATCCTGGGCATGTTTCTTCTCCCACTACTCTGTAAACTTCATGAGGGAGGCAACATGCTTCTCATTTCTTTACTCTAAAGTCTATTTTCTTGCCTTTACAGAGATAGGAAAGAAATACATTCAAATCAAAAAACAAATATAAAACCTAGATAACAAGGCACTAAGTTGAGGACTTTGAAACTAATTATGTAATCGAATTCCTTTCATGACAAGACAGTCTACTGTATAAAAATATGTTCTTATAGTCATTAAATAAATTTGAGTTGGAGAACTTTGTAATTAATCAGGGACAACCTATAAACATGAAAAAATGAAGGGTCATACAAAATAATTCTACTAATAATTTCAGGGGTTTTTAGTAATAATCTGGAGAGGAAACAAAATCATAGAAATCAAAGAAAATCAAACTAATTAACTTTTAAAGTATTTTCTTCTAATGTTGATTCAAATTTAGTTCCCCCCGACCTCAAACCCCACTCCTTCTTGTGGCTTAAGAAAAGCACAAGGGCTGTATAAATATTTCCATTGCTTTCAAAAAAAAAAAAAAAAAGCACAATATTTAAGGCTGTATAAATATTTCCATTGCTTTCAAAATTAAGAACCAAGGACATACCTTTATAGGCAATAAACCCCAGAAAATAATATAGACAGATGGAAAGAAAGTGGAGGAAGAAAAAACTAGAAAAGGGAAAAATAAATTGAGAGGGAACTAGGAAACAGGAAAAGAAAAAAAAAAAAGGTAAGGGAATTTCTGGAGAGATCTGTACCAGACCAAGGGGACGGAGCAAGGAGAGAAAATGTCACGTATCTTAACCCTTTAAGTATCTCCACTCTTGGCAACCCGTTCTACAGAATTCTAAACTCAGTGCCATTTCTTCTGCTATCCAACCTGATGGGTGAGCATTTCCCTTCCCATCGTATAAGAATATATCCTATCCTTTCTAGTTTTCTGAGCTTTTCAGCCCCCAACCCCAGGAGTCTGTCTGGAACTTACTCATTACTATCTACAGATGATTCTTTCCCCATAACCCACCCTATTTCATGGAGAATTTTCTTGTAAAACAGGGACCTAAGTTGTACTGTGAGAACTTTACAATAGCCACATAACTGATTTTTCTTAAAGAAGGTGTAGCCTGAAGTCTCTGTATTTCAGAAAGCTTTTGGAGCTTCAGGTAAAATTTGGTCAAAGGCTAGATCTGGTGCCCTGGATAGAGGTCTGCAACCCCATCAAATCAATGAAAGGAACAAGAATGTAAACCTCTGTGTGTGCTGCAGTGAGTTTGGTTGGAGATCAAGACTAGCTACATAATTTGTGAGGCCTAAGACACAATGAAAATGCAGGAGCCTTTGTCCAAATATTAGTAAGAATTTCACGTTGGTGTTGGCAGAGCATTAAACATGGCATGGGCTCTTCTAAGTATGATATCATGAACAATGAACTGCACAGGTCACACACCCTTGAAGCTGATCTGTAGAAAGCTTTATCTGGTGGGGGCAACTGGGAGTGCAAGTGGGAAGAACGCAGAGGTAGCTAGTGTGGTCTGGTAATGAATAACTGGCTCAAAGTGTAGATAAGTCACAAGCTGCTGGCGTGACTGAGTTGAAGTGTTATTAAAGATAGAAGAGTGTAGATGTGAAAGATGAAGAGAAGAAAGAAATAAGATTAACAATGTGACGTTATACTTAATCTGTCAACATTCAGTCATGAGTCATGCCCAGAAGCTGTGTCAATTCTTATTTATTAACATCTCTTTCTTTTAATCAAAATTGATAACAGCCACAATTGTTGAGCTCACTCAGCAATAAGAGCTTCCCTACATACTAGTAGGTGTACTGCACGAATGATGGTGTGAAAAAGCGTTAGAGACTCCAAAGCAAAACAAAACCTCATGGATATCTGAAGGTATTTTTGGCTTTCAATTGAGCACAATTCTCTTCTAGTTTAGCCTATTAATTGAGAAAAAGAAACAACATGCCTTATAATGCCTGCCTTGCCTACCTTAGAGGCCCATTGTAAGGATCTCTCAAAAATAAAGAATACACTAGGATGTGATAAACTGTAACCTCCATGCAACGACAGGCAGTGCTGTCCAGCAGAGGAAGATTTGAAGCCAGAATGCACAGACCTGAAGATACTACCAACTCAACGATTTGCTACCTGTGACCTTGAAGCAACTCTGAGCTCCTCTGAGTCTCACTTTCCTCTCCTGTAAAATAGAGATAACACCCTCCTATTTAACTCAAAGTGAGATAATGTGTATTAAGATTTTATTAAACTGTAAAGTGTTGCACAAATTTAAGGCATTATCATAAAAAGAACTTGGCACTACCAAGGTCACCTTGGAAACTAAAGAATTAAAGCTCTGAAGCCATAAAACTACAATCTCTCAGAGATTAACAACAGGTGATGAAGTTGTATTTCAGCCTTATTTAAGGAAAGATCATGATTACAGAGGTAAATGGTGATGTAAATAAAGCATTTCCTTGAGTGTTTGTGTTAATCTCTTTGTTTATGATTGGATGGTCATCTACATTCTGTCAGCCCTAGCACCTGCAAAAGAAGTAAACCATACTTCTGGTTTCATGTGAAAGTCAGCCAACCAGGATTTTCTCCCATGGTGCCTCATAAAGCCTAGTCTTTCTCAAGCAGAGCGAGCAAAATTTTCCTGCTCCCTGGGAAATAAACTGGGTTGCAATCCCAGAATCTGTTTCCTGGGAAATATACTGAGTGGCAATCATGTTGTTAGACATGACATTTACCATCAAGAAAGTCTTAAGGCCTCTCTACACCTTCCCACCTTCTTCCCACCACCCACTCCCTCTTCACTAAATCTCCCATTAACCTTCCCTCCACACCCATACCCTACCATTCAGGAACAACGAACAGTTATAACATGAATCGAGAACAAAATGACCAACATGTAAAGGGCTTGAAATTTATGGGAAGAAAGAAGAAACTGAAAATCAATAGTGATATGGTAAGATACATACAGAACTGATTTCTGCTTTCTATGAAGAGCCCACTAAAGGAATGATGAGGTTTCCTGTTTATCTCCAGTTGTAGCCTTAGGTAAGAAAGGTCAGAGAGTTATTAACAGCCACCCAATTTACTGGGTAAGAAAACAGGACAAAATTTGGCAACTAAGTCTTTGCTATAAATCTAATGTGTGCATTTCTCCTAAAGTGGCATCTGGTTATATATCTTTAAGGACATGGTTAGATGTGTGAATTTAAGTCCTGATTATCATCTTTTGGAGAAATAAGACTAATGGTTACTGGCAGGAGGCTGGTTCCACCAGAAAAGGTTATGTCAAGTGTAAATTCTAGACCTTTTGAGTAACAAAATGATACCAACTACTAGATCTGTTTCTGTTGCCTTTGGAATTACAGACTGTTAGGATTGCTGGTCAAACCTCAGAGAAGGTGGAGTTGAAATTTGAGTCATTGATGAGGCAGCCCTGAAATTTCATTAACAATCAACAAAGCCTGTCATTCCACAGCTGCAGAGAATATGCACTCTTACACTGGAAAATCTACTATTGGTAGGAAAGACCGGGGTTGGCAGCAATCAAACTCCTGTTCAGTACTTCTTCCTCAGCAACCCCACACAGAGGTAATCACTGTTACCTCTGCACTCCTATACCTTACATATAGGGTTATCTTGTGTGTTCACTCCACATTGTCATATTTGTTTACATGACTAGAGATGCTGATTACAGATTCTTCAAGGGCAAGGACTGGATTTTGTTCACTGTTGTACCTCCAATGCCATGCCTGACGCATAGTAGGTCTTAAAATCATTAAGTGAGAGAAAGCTGAGGAGTTTGGTAGACTGCTTTAAAGAAGTATAGATACCAAATTATAGCTCATTTGCCATCCCCATGTCACTTAAAGAACCTAGGCATGTCATGTTTAGTCCTGGATACCATATTTTAGAGCATTTGGGAAATTAGAATGTGTTCACTGCTGGAGATAGGATGGGTAGTAACAGAATGGGGGAATGCTTGGCAGAATCTGGAAACCATGTCAAATGAAAGAACTGGGAATGATTAACTTGACTGGAAGAAGGCAAAGGAAAGACATGGTTACTGTCTTCAGATATTTGAAAAGCTCTCAAGTGGAAAAGGTAGTTAGATTTGTTCTGTATTACCCCAGAGGGCAAATTAAGGTCAATGATTAAGAAGTAAAAGGAAGCAGATTTTAGCTCACCCAAAGAAAGAGCATTCTCAAAAACCAACAAACAACAACAAAACAAACAACAAAAAACTCCACCAGAATGCAACAATAGTGGAAAAAGAGTGACCTCTGTCTTTGAAGTAATGAAAGCAAATGGCATAGGCCTCTAGAATCCCTTCCAATGTAGAGTTTCTAATTCTCTACATACACCAGCAATACAAGCTTTTTTCCTAGACACTGTCTTCAATAGGTAGGAGGGCAGAGGAGATAGCATGGAGCTCCTTAAGATGGAAGAGAGAGGGAGAGGAGAAAGTCCCTGAAAGGCAAGAGGAGATGGGTAGTTCTGAAGACAAATTTTCACGCTACAGTTTTGACTAATGCCTCTTCTAGTCAAAGAAAGCAGCTAACTGCAGTAAGTAGGGTAATGTTGAAAAAAAAATTAATAATAAGCAAAATTATTTGGAATATGGGGGAAAGGCACATCTTTCTGAAAGTTGTTACAGTACTTAAAAGATCTGCAATCACACATCTGTTTTCTTGTTTGGTTTACGATTGAGGGAATGGGAACAGAGGACTCCATGAAATTGAATGACACTTCACATTGATAAGCATTTCTGAAACAATATGGTAGCAATTTGAGGAATACATTACATTCTGAAGCTGCATAAAGAAAGAGCAAAGAATATACCCTTTAATGCTTAATTTTAATAAATAATCTTACTTGTTAAAAATATAGCATTTCACAATGAAAGCCTGTGTTTCAGTTCAGTAATACAATAAGACACGGCTTGTAAAAATGAGAATTGAATTTAACTATGCTTGTGTTTTATTTTTCATTTATCATGTGAATTGCTTCTAAATAAGATTGTCTTACTTTATTAATTTGCATAATTACTGAAAAATACCATGTGATTCCAAATAACAAGCTTCTGAGAATATCATCTCAGATTTACTGTGACATTATTTTGAAAGTGACAAAACTTGATACACAATTAAGTTAAGAGTAAAAGTATATAGGCTCATTTTGTTGCCTTTGAGTCTTCACAATACAAAGAGGTTATACGGATTATACAATGAATTTTTGTGCTCAGATGCTGAACAGCTTGAAAGCCAAAAACAACTGGTAAGTACCATAATATTGTAAAGTAACAATAAGCCTGGTTTTGACAGAATAGGAGCCAGGTGGAATTTTTTGTTTCTGTTTTTTTAATTGAATCAAGACTCTTGAAGAAAGATGAGACAAGTCTCCAATGAAAATCTAAAAATACTTGTTCGAATATATTTGTATGTTTTTGAATAGCACCCTATCAAATTAGCTTGACAGTCTCTGGTCCTAGTCAGAAAATCCTGATGCCCTGTTTGAGTTCACCCAGTCAGCAAGTACAAACATTTCACCCAGCTGGATCTTCAAAAATGTGGGCGAGGTGGAAAATGTGGATATGGATAAAAAGCTGCCAGCCATACATTCACTATCACACATTGCTTAAAGAGCCAAGTAGTAAATGCTCCTCTTTAGGTGGAGGCTGCTCAAATACCACAAGGCTCACTGATCAGATAAATCCAGTGGCCTGTCTTGGGCAAGCTGATGAACAGGGCCCCTGACAGTCTTCCCTAACATCTCAGGGACTGCAGCAGAACAAAAGCAGAGACAAAAGCCACACCTCTTTCTCCCGCCTCCCACATCCTCCTCTTAATCATTTGAAACTGAAAGTTTGGCAAGGGCAGTCCTGCCTAAAATATTGCTTGTTTACTTAAGATGACATTCTAGAAGCTGAAAAGTGGGAAATTACAATCCTGCTTTCGTTTCTTTCAAGTCATGACTTGAGTAAATCTGTGACTTTCATGATGAAGGAACATCATGGCTGAGGAATGATATCTAAAATAAAAACCTTTGTATCCTATGCAGAATCTTGGCAGGAGAGTTTTATTTTTTCTAGTAATTAACTGGGTGACATTGATTCTCTTAAAAGGTCTCAGTATTGTTTCACACACTCCAGCTTTCAGTCTCCAACCAGATGAAGAATCCTATTTGTCTGTTGTTGGGTCAAAATATATTCCCCACAGCTGTTGGGAATCTTACTGCCTGGGTAAAATAACGGCATATTTCACAGGAGCTGTTCATATGGGCTGTGAGCTTATTGTGAGGCACAAGGCCAACAGCTGGATGGAAATGGCAGGTTCTGGGCCAGCTGAAACTCTCTGCTTTCAAGTTTTGCGTGTTGTGCATATACACATAAACACACATGCACACACACACACACACACACTTACATGACCAGCCTGAGAATGTTAAACAACTCCAGATTTATTTTTTAATATGAACAAAAATGTCTAGTGTTGGCCTAGAGGTTTGGCAGAACTAGGCAAGCCTACTCTTTCTCACCACAGGCTGGAGGCATCTGGGGCAGGCCTAAGAAGTGGCTGCAGACCATGGAAATGAAAGGTTTGTGAGGGCAGGCTCATCTCCTCAGCGGGGTGATGCAGAAAGGAAGGAAAAAGAATGCAAAGCAACTTAGCCATCATAGCATCTGAATGATTATCTAGCCAAACTCATACTTTTTAAGAAAAGGAAACTGAAGCCCAAAGTACACAGTGAACAAAAAGGAACCATTTCCTAATTAGGTCCCGGTTAAGGCCTTCAGAGAGTCTAGTAAACTCTAAGAGGACTGTGGTGCCCACCAGTATGTCATTCAATACAAAACATTAAACAGTCTAATGAGGTACTATAACATTCTGATTTTTCCCACTAAGGTTAACTTAAAATGTCTTTTGGGAAATATTTCATGTCACATGCTTTCAGAAATAGTTTTTCCTGTCATTAGACACCCCCTACTTTGCTGGTGCTCTGAGTCTATGCTTATCTTGCCTATCAAGAATCCAGCTTTGCTTCTGACCCCAGGGCTGAGTAATTCCACTTGTAACCTTCCTCATCCTCTATCCTTGAGTCATGGACTGCCTGGACTGTCAGGTTCTAGCAGGTTCCCCTTTCCGATCTGCATCCAGGGGTAGGGAGGCGAGGAAGGGAAAGCACCTTCACATTAGCCATGCCAGGTACCTGCTCAGCCTCTGCTAGAAAGCACCAGTGAGGACAACACATTTTCTTCTAGGATGGTCTGTTCTGTTTCTGGACAATAGCTCTGATTCTTAGAAAGTTCTTTCCTGGGTTAATTTGGAGTCGGTCTTGCTATAGCCTCCACCTCATAACATTGGGCTTTGAGGCCCATGGACAGAACATTACATTCATCTTATTGAATTCTGTTTGTTATTAAAACCACAAAGATATTTGTAGATCTTGTCTACCATATTACCATCCTTCCCTATTTATTTATTTGTTTATTTATTTATTTAAGACAGGGTCTTGCTCTGTCTTCCAAGTAGGAATGCAGTGGTGTAATTATAGCTCACTGCAGCCTTGAGGCTCAAGTGATCCTCCCACCTCAGCCCCCCGAGTAGCTGGAACTACAGGCATGTACCACCACACCCTGCTAATTTTTAAAAATTTTTTGAAGAGATGAGATTTTGCTATATTGCCCAGACTGGCCTCTGGCCTCAAGTGATCCTCCAGTCTCAGCCTCCCAAAGTGCTAGGTTTACAGACGTGAGCCACTGTGCCCGGCTTTCACAACTTTAATTCAGCACTAGTAATCATCTCTTCATCATCATATATGTCATTGACAAAAAGGTAGGGAAAGATAAAACAGTAAGAAATATCCATGCTTGTTGCTTTAATCATTTTTAAGTAAACACTGATCTATTAATCATCTGCCTTAGAGTAAATTTTCCTGTAAGTTGTAAATACATCTATTACAGTACCTTATTCAGAGGCTCAGGTGTGCTGTCCCACTAAGATGTAAGCTCAATGTCTAGTACAGCACCTGGCCCACAGAATATGTCCCATAAATGACTATGAACCACTAGTATTCTCTTGGGGATCCTGTGCTGGTTACTAGTGATAACTATTTCTTTGTCTACTAAGTACATAAAATCTATTATCTTCAGAGTTCATTCTAAAAGTTTCCTATAACACCCACTTATCTGTAGTTTGGGAGTATTAATACTTTTTTCTCCCTCAAAAACTGCAACTGCATTTGCCCCCATTTGCTATTGCTTATTGCACACATGATGTCTTAGTTAACTACTAATAATATTTCAACTATTTAATGTGTAGAATGTCTTAGGATACCAAGATTTCATTTATAAAGTCAAGGGAATGTAAATTCATTTAGAACAGCACTTTGGGAGGTCGAGGCAGGTGGATCACTTGAGCCTAGGAGTTGGAGACCAGCCTGGGCAACATGGCGAAACCCTGTCTCTACAAAAAATGCAAATATTAGCTGGGCATGTCGGCCCACACCTGTGGTCCCAGCTACTCAGGAGGCTGAGGTGAGAGGATCGACTGAGCCCAGGAGGTTGAGGCTGTAGTGAGCTGTGATTGTGCCTCTGCACTCCAGCCTAGGCAACAGAGCAAGATCCTGTCTCAAAAATAAAACAAACAAACAAAAAAGTAGCAGAAGAAAGGATTTGGCCTGTATGTAATAGTTTGCTGACCCCTGATATCAGTTCTACTGATATGAGTAGAACTCTCCTTAAGAGAGATGAAGTCAAAGTAAAAGCTGATGAGCTTTGCTTTCCCTTTGTCATTCATCAACACTTTATCTTTTGCCCAATCTCTTCCTCCTCTTCTGTTCTTTATCTTTGCATTTCCTCATTTCTCTTCAATTTTTTTTTTTTTTTTTTTTTGGTCTCCAGCTGGGTTATTCCACTATTCCTTTTCCCTACTCATGTTTATTCTCCATGGACCACGGTTCTGTTAATTTCAATGATCAAACAATCCTTTATGCATAGCAATTGATTCACACTTGCCTTTCTTTTGCCTCCTTAGCTAAGCAAGGTATCACATGTCTCTTTCCCTTCAGTTGCAAAGGTGAAGCCAGAGGCCCTATGTTGCCATGGTCACACCTTCCACAAAGGCCAACTGGACTCATTACTATGACTTTGATCTATAGACAAGAGCCATGTGTTTGCTACAAGGTTCCAAGGAGACAATTCTCCATGGTTCTCTTCTGTTTCTTCATGTCTTATGAACAGAAGTGTTGGTAGCCTTTTGTTTCAGACTAACTTTCCAAGAATATTTTTGTAGTGATGTCTCCTTGAGGACAAAGGTTAGATAAGTTTGCTTGCAACACACTATTAGGATTAAGGTTTCTTAAGCTCAGTGCACTTCTCCTGTAACACAATCCACAGCATAGACAGGTATCTGTCTCTTAGCCCTTGTCACGTGGCACTGTGGGAAATGGGGCTCGGAAACGGGCATAAATGAGAATTATTTGATTACTGCTATGGCTGTAAGTAATAAACTGTTTTTTGGCATCTTCATTCTTCTGCCAGCATCCATGAATCGGTGGCAGGCTAACTTGATATCTTGTGGGCAGGGTGAAATCTCAGAGCCTTCACTGTTCTCGACACACTGTGCCTCCTCCAAAAATAAAAAAAAAAAATTTAAAAAATTAAAAAACTTTTTTACTGAGTAATAAGTCATCTCTAGAAATTAAACTCTGGCATAGCAGAACATGAAACCTTGCAGAGATATGCAAGGTTTTCTTTAAAGGGAGTGGTTAATTAAGGTAGTGACTCCACTCCTTTCTAGCCACTCAAGAACGTATTGTTAAGGGTGATCTAATAGATATAACTTTCAATTCCCTCTACTTTAAATAAGAAGTAAAATATTTCCAAATTCAATGTTCTATTATAGGTAACAATTTACTTACAATATCCCTCTCAATCATAACTCCAAAGTCAAGAACTGATACAGAATATGTTTGGTCAATTGTGTTCAGCTTTGAACAGGCATTGCACTAACAGAAAGAGAATTCTGTTTGTCCTAAAAACAAGAAGATGTAGACAAGATGAAACAACTCAGGCCCCCTTCAGTTGTTCTGCTGATGGATACTAAACTACTATCCATGTAAAGAACCACTGTGTTTAGCACCATGAGAGAAAGTAGGGGAAAATGATGCTGGGAATTCTATCAAGGAACCGATGACTAGAGAAACAAAGAGCACCTAATATCAGGAAGTGGAATCAACTCAAAGTCCTGTAACTTTTGCTTGAATTCACTCATGAGTATGTGAAGGAGAGAGGGCTGGTGGGATTTGGAGAGATATTTTGACACTAGATGAAGATAGGTTAGAGCTACCTGGGGTCAAAGGCCAAGTGTTCTGAAGGAGCTGAGTTTTGAAGCAATGTTCACAGGGCAATGGAAAGACATACATTTTAAAAGAAAAGCTGATGGCATTTCAGGCAGTTCCATCATTGAATGGTGGCACCAAGGTGAAAATGCAAAAAAGAAGCTATTAATAGAGTCTAAGAGAAAAACAACAAGGTGGAGAGAAAAGTGACCTGGCCTAAGCCCAGGTCTATCAGTAACTAGCCATGGGACCCAGCCTATCTCAACCTGTCTGTAGATGAAAATAAGGGGTGAACGAGATGGTCTTTCAAGAAAGGTTGGGGGGTTATGATTATGTATTTGTTTTTTTGGGGGGAGAAGCAAGTTAACATGACAAACCAGAGTGTTAATATAGAGTTATAATAACAATTAGACTGGGAAGATGGGCTGAGCAATTGGCAGTCGGTGAAGACACTTGTGTCTAATTTAAGGATCCATAGGAAGTCACTGCTGGTCCTTCAGCAAAAATGACAAGATTAAAATATCTGTGAAATAATTTTTGTTTAAATTGCTCAAGAGAACTTTTGAAATAACTATATTCAATCGCAAATTGTTTTTTCAAGGGACTTGTCAAAGTGACATTTTCATCTACCCAAATATGGGTGATGATAATTAGAATATCAACTAAATTGTTTCTCTGCTAACTGTTGAATGATTGGAAGTATTAATTGCCTAGATGGTAGAAAAGAAATTTTTGAGACATGAATTTATTAATAGATGAATCTTTTGTATTATTTAGGGCTTTTCTTAAATCTGTGAGAGTGTTGTTGCTTGCTACAGACTTCTTCATAGGAACTGCTTGGCAATTCTCTGATTATGGTTCACAAGCCAAAATTTAACCCTATATTAAAGTTTACATGTGTACAGCCATATCGAGAACTAACTGCATTTTCTTCTATTCTGTTGTCTCATTTTCAGCCTTGTATCTTACCACAGATGAGTACCTCCAGGAGTATATCAGTAACTTTGGTAGACGTCCTCGTTTCTCTTACAGTCACGAGCCAGCTTGTCTGGGGGTCTAGAAGCACAATGTGGCATAGTACCCTTTGACAGCTTATGTAATGCCTTGGATAGAACCAGAAAGGGCCAGTAAAGGCCCTTTGTTTGACCCCCAGTCAAACAGCATCTTACTTTTCACATTAAACTTTATGTCTTATCCTATTTTCGAGATGATGACAATCAAGATAGGCTTTTCCATAGTTGAGACAAATATCTGAACACTCATTTGAGGACACAGGAAAAGAAGGTTAAAGAGAAGGTTTAAAGAAAGGGTTTCTGTGTGCACGTGAGTGAGGATTGTTCCAGTAGCAAAGATATGTGTAAGTCTCCTATCAAAAGAAACTTCCTCCAGCCTCTCAAAGCTCATATTCAAATTGTTTACTTAAAAGAAAATATAAATAGCTCTAATTTCAGAGTGTCTGTATGTTCTTTCCAAGGATAAAGAGCTCAATTTAATGTAAATTACGATTAAAAGTTGCTTCAAAGCTGCTCATATCTGGTAGGATATTCTGGACTAGAGTTTCAAAAGTTAGGATTATACTTAACAATGATTATTTGTTAAATCAAAATGGCAACTCAGATTTTTCTCCAGCCTCAACTGCACACATAGTTTGGAAAACTAGGAGGAGATGGTGAGTATGATCAAAGGAAGTGAGGAAAACAAAGCAACAGATATCACTGTCGACATTTTTCGTGCAAAAACAGGTAAGATTTTTCTTCATTTCCCTCAGCCCCAAATCAGCCCCTAAAGTAAGCCATTTGGAAAGCTAGAGGGGGAGCTAATATTCTCCTCAAAGTAACATTCTGAGTAACAGATTTTTCTATTGGCAAAACACATTTTACTTTTTACCAGTCTGAAAACTTGGTCTGATACAAGAAGTGGGTGGTGTTTAGTTTTCTATTTTTTCCTTCATAAGGTTTTCTGGTTAGGCCTTCCTTCTGGCCTTTTCATCTCTTCTTTATAGAGCAATGCAATTTTTGTTTTATCATCCTATAGGTGAAACATAAACACAACTAGAAACAAAAATAGCTTTTGGGAATGGAAAACAGGTAAGCCTCAGTGGCTTAGATTCAGAATAACACACAGATTCTTCCTTTTAACGGCCCTTAGTATCTGGCAAGTGATCAGCCCTTGGTGAATAGAATTAAGACAATAGGATAATAAAGTCTCCAAACCATTCCTTCCAGAAAATTTATTAAGTCACTATTAAGAGTGTGGCACTTTATGTACATTCTCAGTTACCTACTGCCAAGAGAAGGTAGCATTACGCTCTCATCTTATAGTTGTAGAAGTCTCAGAGAAGTTAAATAATTTGCACCAGAGCTTTCATCCAATCTTTTAGCAAATATTAATTGAGGACATACAATGTATTGAAGACTATAATGGCTTCAGGTATGCAACAATGAACAAAGAGTTAAAACCTACGACCTCATGAAATGTGCATTCTGGAGAGGGAGACAGATAGTAAAGAAATACTGAAGAAGACTATAAAGGAAGAGAAAACAGGAAAGAGGTCTGGGAAGTAATGGGATTTAGAATTGCCGATACAATGATCATTGAAAGCTTCTTTGAGAAGTTGCCATATTGCAGAGAACCACCCCCCCCAAAAAAAAAACTAAAATAAAAAAAAATAGCATGCTGATATTTGTGGGGAAAGACACATAGAAAGGCCCTGAGTCAGAGAGTCCTTGGCTTGTTTGAGGAATAACAAGAAGGTCATGTGACAAAGAGGAATGAGGAAGGAGGAGGAATGTAGCATTGCAGCCAGAGCCTTGACCATGTAGGACTTTGAATGCCATGGAGAGAACTTGGGATTTTATTTTTTGTGGCATGAAGCCTTTGGAGGGTTTTGAACAAAATTATGATTATGGTCTGAATGAGTATCACAAAACTGATATGTGGAAATTTAATCCCTAATGCAACAATATTAAGCTGGGTGCCCTTTGGGAGGTGATTAGGTCATGAGGGCTCCAACCTCATGAACAGATTAGTGCTCTTTTAAAAGTGGTGGAGGGTACTAGCAAGGCCCCCTTTTGTCCTTCTGTCCTTTATGTCATGTGAGGACACAGTGTTCATACCCTCTGGAGGATGCAGCAACAAGGCACCACCTTGGAAGTAGAGACTGGTCCCTAACCAGATATCAAATGCTGGCACCTTGATCTTGGACTTCCAGCCTCCAAAACTATGAGAAATAAATTTCTGTTTTTTCATAAATTACCCAGTCTCAGGTATTTTGTGACAGCAGCACAAATGAACTAAAAACAATGATATAATATTTACATAATTTTTAAAAAATCATCATGACTCTCATGTGGAAAATAAACTGACAAGAGAGGGGAATGTTAGGTAATGTCTAAGCAGAGAGTTCTGCAGTATTGCATGTAAGAAATGCTCACCACTCTGATGAGGGTAGCTGTGGTAGACGTGGTGAGACAGCATTGAGTGCTGGGCATAGATTGAAGTAGATCTTACAGTATTTGATGACAGACTTGATAACAATTGTAGGTGGAACTGAGAGAAAGAGGTAATTCGATGATAAAAACCAGGTTTCTGGATTATCTGGATGTGTAAAGGTACAATTTACAATGAACCTATGAGGTTCATTGAGGGTTCAAGAGTGTGCTTTGAAGATTTGTTAAATTTAAGTTTTCCATTAAATATATCAGTAAAAATGTCAACCAAGGAGTTGGTGTTCAGCAACGAAGGCTGGGCTAAACATACAAATCTGGGAGACCTCTGTGAGATTGGGTGTGACAACAGAGCAAAAAAAGAAAAGAAGAGGAGGCCTAAGAATAGAAAAGGAAGACTACTTCCTGGGACATTCTAAAGTCTAGAACTAGGAGGAGGATGTGGACCCAGCAAACGAGACTGAGCAGAAGCAGTTTGGAGGTAGGATGAAAATGGAGAGAATATATAGGTTCTAAAAACTAAGTAAATAAAGTTGGTTCCCAGGGATAACCAACTCTGTTAACTAATACTGACAAGTGTGATAAGGTGAGTACTGGGAATTGGCCATTAGATTTGGCACCATGGAAGTCAATGGAGCCATGATCTAGAATTGACAAGGTTGGTTTCCCATGGAGTGTTATGAATGAGACCTGACTGGAAAAGGTTCAAGAAAAAGTGAGACGCTTGAATCCAAACAACCATTTTGAATCCATTTTGAGTTTTGCCATAAAAGGGAAAGGGGATGAGCGAAAAAGGGGATCAGAACCAGAAAGGATTATAAAGTCAAGGGAGAGTTGACTTGTTTCTAGGATCAGAGATCTATGCTAATGGGGGATCCCAGTGTTAATGAGAGTCTATTTTTTTTTTTCTTTTTCTTTTTTTTTTTTTGAGACGGAGTCTCTCTGTGTCACCCAGGCTGGAGTGCAGTGGCACGATCTCAGCTCACTGCAACCTCCACCTCCCAGGTTTAAGCAATTCTTCTGCCTCAGCCTTCCGAGTAGCTGGGACTACAGGTTTGTGCCGCCACGCCAGGCTAGTTTTTGTATTTTTAGTAGAGACGGGATTTCACCATATTGGTCAGGCTGGTCTCAAACTCCTTGTGATCCGCCCGTCTCGGCCTCCCAAAGTGCTGGGATTACAGGCATGAGATACTGCGCCTGGCCTATGTTGGTTTTAAATTACAACTTTGCGGTCCAAATCCACACTTCTCAACTCTGCTTTTTAAATTTTGGGGACTAAGACTCTACAAACCTATTTTTCTATTTCTGGCTGGCTCTCTGTAAGTTCTGCCATTAGGGAACTCTAGAAAGATCTGGGAGACTGAAATAAAGGGAAATGTCCATGCTCCTTCCTGTTTCCACAATTCCCATCAGTACCTCCCCAGCAGTGCTTCCTCACTTCAGTAGTAGTGGCTTCTGCGAGCAGCAGTTGGTTCCAATTTCTGTGGTTATTTCTTTCCTCTACTGCTAAAACCATCAGCACTGTGCCCCCTTACCAATATCCAAACCATCAAGGTGGCACTCTCTTCTCTGTGTTCTGAGTCCCAGCTTTGCAGGCTCCTCCTCTGAGCCCCTGAAGAACTAGCATCAGCACAGCACAGCAGTTCCCATCTTCAGAAGTCTCCCTCTGGGCCCTCCTACAAGCTTCTAGGTTCCAAAACCCCCAACCTCGTCTCTGGGTTCTCCTAGCCCTTGGGGATATAGCTGCTTCCTGCAGTTTTGTTTTCTCAGTGTTCCCTTTTAGTGTTTCCATCTTTCAATAATTATTTAACAGCTTTCTGAAAATAAATTCTCTCTGTCAAAATAACTTAGTGGCCATGTTTTCTTGACTGAACACCAACATGGAGTCAGAATCAGGATTTTAATCCAGGACTGCTAAGGGTCAAAGCCCACACCCTCCTCGTGAAGCCATGCCATCTATCCTGCAAAACTGTCTAACTTTGAACCTTTCAAAAACGTTCTAATAAAAGTATAAATGAGGACTTACTCTCCATAAAACTAAAAAGTCTTTTTGATACATGTACTGATAGTATTTTGGTCTGTTTTCTTGCCTCTGTGTTCCTCCACCTCCCTTTACCCTCACTTGAACTTTTTTGATCTCCAACCCTTGTATTCAAATGTCATTTCCTCCTAGTGTTTGCTTTTTCAAGTCACACTTCTCTTACTGTCCCCATCATTCTTTGCAATTCAGGTCCTTGATTCTATACCCTAGGCTCCATGATTGGCCTGTTGGATGGAGAGGCCTGGTGTCCTTACCAATTTCGGAAACCAACGCCCTGATCTGCAATTCACATTGTTGGCGAAGAGCACAATATTGGGTGTTGGAAGCTTACAATCAAATCCTCCTTTGCAGTAGATTCAGTCACATGTAGAATTAACACCATTCTTCTGGCCTCAATTTCCTCAGCTGTAAAGTGAGGAGGTCATAGGAGATATTTCCGAGACCTTTCTAGCATCAACATGTTGCTAGATCAAAATCCTATAATATATGAGGCTTCCAGAATTTTTCCTGTGTTTCAACTCTCTTCTTGATCCTGGGCTTTACAGCTAATGGACTGTCAGTCGATCTCCTAAAATAATAAAAAATTCTATTGAATTGGTAACAGTTCTTTGATTTGCCCTAAAACTTTTGCAGCCCTTAGAAACCTTGCAATCTAGTTTTTCTTTTTTCATTCCTACCTTGTCTCCTTTATGAGAAGTCTTTAAATTGTATCTTTAGCTGACTGAACTCTAATTACTTTCCTTCTTTTCTTCATCGTCACTTAACCTTCTTCATTCTTGGTTTCTCTTTTCAACTCATCCAGTGCTCTTCTTTAAAGAACCAGTCACTCTTTTTCTTCCTTGATTTTATACTCACACCCACACACATTACAGAGGTCTCTTCAAAGACCTAGAGAATGTGGTTGTTAATTCACGTAGTGCTACTGAGATTTCCTTTAAAAAAAAAAAAAAAAAAAAACATAACAAGGGCTTGTACGAATGCATGTGAGGCAGCTGAAAAGTGCCCAGACCAAAAGCCAGAAGAAAGGAATCAAAATTCCAGCTCCTTCACTTATTAAGTAGCTGCAGGGTCCTGGGAAAATGGCTTACCATTCTTGAACTAGAGTTTTATGAAGATACAATATCACCATAGTCATTTATTCAAGCAACATGTATGAGATAATATTATATGAAAAGGTATTCAGGAGACCCTCAGTAATATTAGTTAAAATCTTGATTCTCTCCTTAACATGTTACTTTGCATGTGCTCTTGTATGTCATGTAATCTCTGATGTCCAACTCTTTGTAAATGATGTTCCTTTCTGTTTCATTTCACCATGCTTTGTGTCTTCTCCTCCTCCTCAGTTCTCCCTTCTCCCATTCTTCCACAATTTTCCACCCCAATACTCATTTCTTTTTTTTTTTTCTTGAGACAGAGTCTTGCTTTGTCACCCAGGATGGAGTGCAGTGGAGCAATCACAGCTCACTGCAGCCTTGAACACCCAGGTTCAACCCATCCTCCCACCTCAGCCTCTTGAGTAGCTGGGACCACAGGCACATGCCACTACACCTGGCTATTTTTTTTTTTTTTTTTTAATTTTTGTAGAGCTGGGGTTCTCACTGTGTTGCCGAGGTAGTCTCAAATTCCTGGCCTCAAGCAATCCTCCGACCTCAGCCTCCCAAAGTGCTGGGATTACAGGCCTGAGCCAGGGCACTCAGCCTCAATTCTGCTCTTTAAGAATCAACATGGCATATCTCTGGAAATGTATTCCCTTTGCCCTCCCATCCTCAGCAGGCCAAGTGGCTCTCCTCTGACTCTCCCCCAGCTCCTAAGAGCTGTGTGTCTGTTCTTCCTATCTGTGTGTCTGACGCTATTCACACCGTATTGCAATTGTTGGTTTACTCATCAGTCTTCAGCACACACAACTCATTTCCTTGTGGGCATACACTGATTTATCTTTATGTCCTCAAAAATCTAGCACAGCACATAGATTACACCACCAATAAATGCTAAATAAAGAAAATAAATATTTCTCTTGAGTTCATAATTTTAGCCTCAGAATTTTGTTTCCTTCTTCTTTAAGGATTCTTTTCCAGCACTTAGGACCAAAACTGTAGGGGCCTTCTTGAGAAATTCAGCCAAGAAAGAAACAGCAAGGAAGAGTATGTATCACTGCATCTCATTAAGTAGAAAATATCCTAAGGGGAATATAACAGAGAAATAACTGTATTATAAAAGCAAAGAGGAGACCTTAAAAGAAGCTTTTCTTATTTTTGTTATTATAATTAATGGAAAGAAATTTGGCAGGATCCACCAATTTTAAGGGACAAGGGATGTTGTGGGACCACTATTAACAGTGGAGCCTCACCTCTGTTTCCATCATACTGTTCAGCCAGTCTGTAAAAGTACATCAAATATACATAGGCATCATGGAGATGGGGGACCAACTCACAGTTAATGAATTCTGAAGGAAAACCTGGAAGTGCGATAAAAGGGTAGTGGATTTAATCTTGAAATCCAGAGAGGGAGCAGTATGTCTTTCTTTTTCTCTTTTACATAGAAGACAGAACATTCCCAAATCTCTGAATTTTCAGTTATTCTCTTTTAGTGATTAAAAAACAATCTCTTTATTCAGAAGGCATTTTCAACTATGCATACACAGAGATGCACCAGGTACTCTTAGAATCACTGTGTTAAGAGCTCTCCATGCTGGGCGGGAGATACAGCTTTGCTGTGGGCTGGAAACAGAAACAAAATAAAGTACAAGAAGAACCCAGGCAGATTCTCACACACCACAAAACTATCCCACATGGTCAGCAGACCTGTCAGCTGCCCTGAGAAGTTTTGCAGCACATGAAAGCCGTCCCATGTCCCAGATGAAGGATGCCAAGTCTTGCCCAGTATCGCCAGGTTACACAAATTAGACCCAGTGAAAGGAAAATGTCATTAAAATCTACTTGAGGCATGAACTGAAATGCTTGTACCTTGATGGGCCAGAAGGTATTTTACTTTGAGCGGTCTCACAGCAGCCTTTGCAGCGTCCCCACACCGCCCCATGTTCCAGCCCCCACTGACTTCACGTCATTCTCTCAACACACCTGACCCATCCAGGATTCTGATTTGCTGGCCTGGTTTGTCTTTTCCCACTTTCTTTCTCTACCTCCAATATCAGTTTCCGCCGATTCCCTCAGGCTCTCACAAAATTCTCAACACAATCATCATGGTGTTTATCATATTTATGGAAATTACATGTTTATGAGCTTGCCTCACCAACTAGGCATAGACATCTTAAAATAGTAATCATGTTGTTTCACTTTGGTAACTTGGCTCTTAGCACCATATCTGAAACATAGTAGAGTTTACTGAATAAAGGAATTTTACTTAGTTATACTTTGTTTCTTCAAATAGAAAATGTAGAGCTGGAACTGCATTGTCTACAAGCAGTGTGGCCCTGATATGCTAGAATTCTGCAAAATTATTTCAATAGTCATGGAGACAAAGAATTTAGGGTTTATAGACCAAAAAGACACAAATATTTACTGAATACAAGCTGTTTAACTGATAACATGGGACCACTGTTTGCCTCTGTTCCACAGTTCTGCTTCTTGAGACATTCCATGGGAACTCCTGACTTCGCTCAGGATTGCATCTCTCTCACAGGATATCTCAACAAAAACTAAGCTGCAGCTGGCTGCTCCTTAGAAAACAGTAGACACAAGTGGGCCCTGGCATGTGAAATTTGGCCTGGTTAGGTATGTGGCCCAGACTCCTAAGCCATGTCAGCATCATGGTATCACAGTGCTATGTGAATGGGTAGTACAGACAGAATCGAGGGCCAGGTCAGAGAAGGACTTCGGTGTCAAACAAGAAAAGGAAGTACTCAAAAGCTGCCCACCTTGAGTCTGGGAATATAACCACTATTTTACATTATTTCAAATAATTAGCAAAACGAAAATGGGACAACCAAGGACTATGTGTTTTTCCACTTGCAGTTGTGAAAACTATAATCCATATCACCTGGAAAATGTCCCATTTATAGAAATAGAAGAGCTCATCTGCAAAAATTTCATTCGCTTTGCCTGAATATGAGGGGAAATTTAGCAGGATTCCTCATAGTGTGAGCTGCGTCCCTGCTGTATCCAGAAAGTCTGGATCTAAATTAAGCCCACCAACTGTTTACAGTGTGGCTTTGGTCAAACTGTACAATCTCTCTAAGTCTCATCTGTAAAAAGAGGACAATAATTATACTTCTCTCATTAGGATGTTTATGAAGAGCGCAGCAAATAATGTAAGCCAAGTTCTTAGTCCAGCATCGATATTCTCAGAACATTGTGGGCATTCAATAAATGATATCTATATTTTAGCATGATATCTTCCTGCCCAATCCTCTTGTCTTAAACATGAGCAATCTGAGGAACAGAAAGTCATAGAAATTTGCCCAAGCTCACACAACTCATAGTTCATAATGACATAGCTGGAGCTAGATCTCCAGTCCAGGCTTTCTCCTAGTTCTTTATATTGCAGGTAAGTCCTACGCTTCCATCAGCAAGTCAACTCCAAGAGCCAATTTTTATGTACTTTGGAAGCACACCGTCCAATGACACACAGAGAGGTAAAGAGATGGGCCACACACCATCTGTCCTCCAGACTCCCTTGAGGGAACACTGTAGTTTAAAGGGAATAGCACTGCATTTCCAGTCCTTTGTCTGCCGCTGGGACAGGCTCGTGATCTTGTACAAGCCACTTAAATTCTCTGAACCTCAACTTCCTCGACTATGAAATGAAAATGATGATGCAAGCCTGCTCTCACCATCCCCAAAGGTTTACTAAATATTGTGGTGGGCTGCTCATGGCCCCAAAATATCAGGTTGCGATCCCTAGAAGCTGTACATGGTACTGTATTAGTCCATTTTCATAGTGCTATGCAGAACGGCCTAAGACTGGGTCATTTATAAAGGAAAGAGGTTTAACTGACTCACAGTTCAGCATGGCTGAAAACTTACAGTCATGGTAGAAGGTGAAAGGGAAGCAAGGCACCTTCTTCACAAGGCAGCAGGAAGAAGTGCTCAGCAAAGGGGGAAGAGCCCCTTATAAAACCATCAGATCTCGTGAGAACTCACTCACCATCACTGCAACAGCATAGGGGAAACCACCCCCATGATCTAATTACCTCCACCTGGTCTCTCCCTTGACATGTGGAGATTACGGGGATTATAATTTAAGATGAAGTTTAGGTGAGGACACAAAACCTAACTATATCAGTTATCTTATGTAAAGAAATGTTTTTTTAAAGATGTGATTAAATTAAGGATCTTGAGATATGATGATATGAAGATTATTCTACATTACCTGGGTGGGCCTTGAATGAAATCACATGTATCCTCCTAAGCAGAAGGCACTGGGAGATGAGACACACACAGAGAAAAGTGGATGATGTTGAGAGGAAGGGCAGAGAGGTTTGAAAATGCTGGCCTTGAGTGGTGCAACCACCAGCCAAGGAATGATCATGGCCACCAAAAACTGAAAAAGACAAGGAACAGATTTTCCCCGATAGCCTTCAGAAGAAACACAGCCCTGCTGACATCCTGATTTCAAGCTACTTATACCAGTTTACAGTATTTACACTCTCCAAAGTTTGAATAGAAATGTTACAGTCACCTCTACATATCTAGCATGCACAAAATTGAAGCCCTGATATTTTTGAATGACCCTGACACACAATTGTGCATAAGAATCATCTGGGAAGCTGCTCAAAGGACAGATCCCTATGTCACATCCTGCAAGAGTTGCTTCAGGAACTGGAATGGAGCCCCTGGAATCAGCATCCAGAGTGAGTCTGGATACAGCAGGGACGCAGCTCACACTATGAGGAATCCTGCTAAATTTCCCCATATTCAGGCAAAACTAATGAAATCTTTGCAGATGGACTCTTCTATTTCTATAAATGGGACATTTTCCAGGTGATATGGATTATAGCTTTCACAACTGCAAATGGAAAAACACATAGTCTTTGGTTGTCCCATTTTCATTTTGCTAATTATTTGAAATAATGTAAAATAGTGGTTGCATTCCCAGACTCAAGGTGGGCAGCTTTTGAGTACTTCCTTTTTATTTACTTAGGCACGCATGCCAAGTAGTGCCTCTGGTTAAAGTTTTAGACTGACTGACTGACCTACTACAGAGATCAGGAAGGAGGAGGTGTGAGAGACACAGGATAAGGGAAGCAGGACAATTACCTGGAAAGAGTCACAGAACTCAGAAGCTTCCCAAACCCAAATTTTAAAGAAACCTCCCTTCTCACAGTAGGATTCACTTAGGACAACACCCCTCTTGGAAAAAGAAAAGGAATCTTTGTGCTGCGGGCCTCATTCACACCTTTATGTGAATTTATCAGCCCTTCAGCCATAGTTAAGGAATGATGGCTTGTATTAGAGTAAGCTAGAGGGGTAGAAGTTTTGGCAGTCTTTCAGAAACAGAGCCATCCCTGAAAGAGAATAGGACTCCAACATTTAGGTTACTGAGGAAAGAAAGGACAGGGGGTAAGAAATGGGTGAATATAATGACTTTCTTACTTTGCAACTGTGCCTGAGATCCTGGAGGCTGCCCGTGAGCCACTAACCATTTGTTGCCTTCAGAGATCCATTCTGGGATGATATCAGTGGAAGAAAAGTTCACACTTCTTTGTACTAGACCTGGAGGCACACAGATGAATCAAAAGCAGTGACTGTATATGCAGATGTTTATAGCAATATTTATTCATTCTAGCCAAGAGGTGGAAATGACCCAGAGGATCACCAACAGACAAATGAATGAACAATATGTGGCATATCCAAACTATGGAATGTTATTAGGCTGTAAGAAGGAATGAAGTACTGATACATGCTAAAACATGAACCTTGAAAACATGCTAAGTAAAAGAAGCCAGTCATAAAGCATGAAATACTATATGATTCCATTCATATGAATGTCCAGACTATGGAAATCTAGGGAGAGAGAAAATAGATTAGTGGTTGCTTAGGGATGGGGTGGGCTATAGAAGGGTGATAGCTAAGCATATGGGGCTTCTTCTTGAGGTGATGAAAATGTTCTAAAATTGACTGTGGTGATGGTTGTCTATATCTGTGAAGATAATAAAAATCATTGAATTTTATGCTTTAAATGTATGAGTTCTATGGTATGCAAATTATATATTAATAAAGTGATCTTTTTAAAAAAGAAACAAACCATCGCTGTCTTCAGGGAGCTCACATGGCCTCCCTACCCCAGAGTTACTGGTTATTGGTATAAAAAATCATTTTCAAAAAGTCAGCTTTTTATGACTTTTGGATGCCATTGCATCTACACAAACACTTGGGTGAGTTTGTCTATCTCTGTTATTTCACAGGAACAATTCAGCTTGCTCTTTGGCAAATACTAGAACATGAAGAAGATAGATTTTCTGACACTTCAATCCTAACATGTCCAGAAATGAACTCATTATGTCCTCCTGGGCACCCATTCCTCCTCCTTTATTCTTTGCCTGCCACTGACACAGCTGCCAAGCCAGAAGCCAGACATCATCCTGGATTCCGTCCTCACTCTCTCCACCCTCATCCAAGCAATCACTGAGTCCCGTCAAGCATTTCTGGTAACCACCCATCCAATCAGTGAACTCCTCCTGCTCATTCTGTCTGCCACTGCCAATGCTCCAGGTGAGGCCACTGGCATCACCTACCTAGACTATTTCAAAGCCCCCGGCTAGTTCTACCTGCACCCATCCATTCCCCCACAGCAGCTAAAACACAAACTGGACCATTTCGCCTTCTTGCTTGCTTCCCTTCAATTGCCCTCAGAGTTAAGTCTGATCATCTGAATGTGTTTTACAAGACTCCTCCTGTAGCTTTACTCTTCACTTATCATTGCAGAACCCACTCCTCATATTTCCCATGGCCCTCACTTCCACTTTCCGCACTGTCCTTGAGTTTGTCAAGTGCTCCATGCTTACTCTAGCTTTGAGGCCTTCCTAGATGCTCTTCACTTTGGAATATGCATGACTCCCCACATCTTCTACCCTTTTAACTCCTACCTTCTAGTGTGACTAGCTCCAAATTGTCTTTCTCTCAGCTTCATGTCATTTTTTTCCTCCACACCTTCTCAGAACCTCCTTTTTGCTCGTACCCCACAGTAAGTAAGATGGCTTTGTTATGTTTCTAAAAGTATTCAAACACTTAATACACAGTATACTTGATTGTTCATGTGTCTGTCCTTAGCAGTAATATGTGATTCAAGGCAAGGAATTAATTCATTTTACTCTTCGTTGCTTACTCAGAGTCTAACAAAAGCCCTGCATGTAGTAGGCACTCAATAAACACATGGTGTTATCGAGAGTTTTTTTTTTTTTTTTTTAAGAGACAGGGTCTCACTATGGTGCCAAGGCTGGTCTCAAACTCCTGGGCTCAAGCAATCCTCCCACCTCAACCTCCCAAAGTCCTGGGATTATAGGAGTGAGCCACTGCATCCAGCCTGACTCTTAACCAAGGTAGTCTAGTTCCTGTCTATACGAAGCTATGAAATCAAAACAATGCAGAAGGTCTATTATTATTGACTGTGTTCATAATCACCACTAATACAGTGACTTGATAACAGAGGTAATGGACTTTGTAGAGAGGGAACCAGCCTATTTTAATTTAATTTTTAATTATATGTACGTAATTATAAGCCTCACACAAAATGCATATTCTGAATGTACTTAGTTTAATTTCAATTTTACAACAAAAGCATCCAGGGTTGTTAAATAATCCCACAGAGTTTTTGCCTTGATAATATCATCAAGACTGTGTAGCAAACTGCAAGCAAGAAAAAAATAATCCTCATTGATTTCCTTTATGTCCATTTTTTAAAATTCAAGACTAACCTACACCAAGGGGCAACACATTAACATTTTTTGGTAGACAATAAGGATCTTTCATGGATATAGGACTGAGTTACTTTATTACTGTATTGAATTTCCAAGCACATTGCTCCTTGGTGATTTCTGGCTCTTAATGTATTGACTTTCTGCTTGGGCCACAGCTTACAGAATTCCACTTCACATAGCACCATACCAGGTTACCCTTATTTTATGTAATTCTACATTCTATAATATTTCCAATGAGGGGAGGAACAAAGCTATGTGCCCCCTTTTGTCAGATCATATCTCCTATCCAGTGGATTCTTCAGAAAGAAAAAAAGCATATGGTAACATCCAGTCTTTATAAAATCTACACTAAATGTTTATGATAAAGCACATTTTCTGAATACTTGCCACCCTCGTCTTTGACATGGCTAGCAGGCAGGCGATCTAAGGGGAAAGCCAACCTTATGTGTCAGATAGACATCTGCGTTCAAATTCTGACTCTGTCCCTTATTAGTTGCTTGAACTTGGATAGGTTAATGCTCTGAGTCTTAGTGTCCTTGTTTCCAAAATGACTATGATAGGTACCAAATATGGCTCTATAATCATTTTAAAACTTAGCCTAGTGATAATATCTACCAAGAGTGAGAATCTAGTGTAATTTATTAAAAGTTATCCATATATATCTTCCAACCACTCAAATATGGGAAAATTAAATGGATTAAAATGTGTAACAGACATGGAATTTAAAAGGTACTGAATAGTTTTCTTGCCTTTCACTCTCTTTTCCCAGAAAGAGTACAGTCTTAGAGTGAAAAAGCCAAGTCCCCTAATGCTACAGATGCGAATGAACACCAGTGCGCAACACATTAAATGGCAATCCAAAGTGTTGTCCTACATCTGACAACGTACGGATGGGAATAGGATCATTCAGATAAGATTTGGCTCATTTTTAGCAAAAGTTGACACAGCTAGGCCTTGTAAGCAATTGCCATATTCAAAGGAAAATTTACAAGATGAAGAAAAGAAACCTTGGAAAATCACTTGAAAGTATTCAATGTTTGTAAAATACGATTACTGAAACCACTCAGAAAGGTGATGCGTAGTTCATTTAACTACGTATATCATACCAACACTTAAATCTATTATTTTCAGCCCTCAAATTTTTAAAATCCAAAAAATAATTGCCTTTGTTGTGAAATTATCCAGACATAAATTGTGGTGAAGCAAAAGAAAAGCAGTAAGATAGTTTTATATTCATCTTTCTAATGCAGCTTCAAACCTTAAAATTGAGTTACCGTGTTAAACCATTTTGAATTGTAGATTTTTTAAATTCAGTGGCTACTCTCCTTGGCATTTTGGCTTAGTATGATTGTTAAGGTTTAACTCTTGCCAATGCCCATCTTATTTCCCATTTTTTTTGTCCTGGGTTTTATCTGTGGAGTTAAACATTCATCTATTAGAATTTTTTTCTCAAGTCCTGGCAATTCAAACCATTGCTTTAAAGAAATCATCAATGGTGTTGAATTTCCCTTTCAATGAGTATGAATGAGTATGTTCCATCTTCTGTTCCATTTATTGTTCTTTCAGTGAACATGTTTGGTCTTTTGCATATATTTAATACTTTATTTTATGTTAAAAATTGTGGTCATGTAAAAAAGACAGATCAACCAGAGTCTCCCACTGATGAAGGAGGAATGATAGACATAGAATATTTCCATTTTTCAATTCTAACGGAAAAAAAAGAAAAGTGAATGAATCTAGGCAAAAGTCCTTGGTTACTAAATTGGGAATTTATACAGCTGGACCAGCTTGACAATGCCTAAACCCACTGATCAATCTTAACATCATCACCTAGAGAGAGGCAGGGAGATTATAGATGCATCCTGATGTGATACAATAGAATGCTCACCACACAATCTATGGAGGGTTCCTGCCAAACATTCTGATTTGACCACTTTTAGATCTCTAGTTTACAGGAAATAAAGACTGGTGGTCTTTATGAAATGAAAAGCAGGGAAATATGTTATGTGACATTATAGGATTCAAGCAGCACAATCAAGAATATGAATAGTTCTGCAGGGCAAATGACCCAGTTTCGTTAACACAAGCTTGTCCAACCCACAGCCAGCAGGCCACATGCGGCCCAGGATGGCTTTGCATGTAACCCAACATAAATCTGTACGCTTTCTTAAAATATTAAGAGGTTTTCTTGTTGCAATTTTTTTTAGCTCATCAGCTGTCATTAGTGTTAGTGTATTTTATGTGTGGCCCAAGACAATTCTTCTTCTTCCAATGTGGCCAGCGGAAGTCAAAAGATTGGACACTCCTACTTTAACCTAAAAATTGGAAGGTTAAGAAAGAAGTGGGGTTATGTTTGAAATTTCTCAAGCAGTATCAACTATATGCAATTGTTGCTTTAGTGGACCATTTGGACTCTGTTTTAAACAAATGACAAAATCAAGGAAATTTGAGTATCGACTGAATATTTAATGATATTAAGATACTGTGTTTTAGGTGTGATAATGGTATTTTATGTTATGCAATAGAAAAATGACTTATCTTTTAGAGCTATACACATTGAAGTATTTTCATATGAAATGACATGATGTCTAGAATTTGTCTCAAAATAATCCAAAAGGTCTTGGGGGAACAAGAAGGGTATAGATGAAACAAGTTTGTCCCTTTTTGGTGATTGTTGAAGCCAGAAGATGGGTGTATGACAGTGCATTGTACTCTTCTCTCTGTTCTCCTGTATGTTGGAAACGATCCATAATAAAAATAAATGAAAGACTAAAAAGAGACCAGTATCTAGGAAAAGTTTTGTCAGTCACTCTGTCTCTCTAACAAGGCAAACCAGGTCTCCATATCCAAATAAACATTCACATAATTATACCTATACTATATTATTTGGCATACATATTGTGTGTATATATATGTATGTGTATGTATATATATATTTATATAATCACTAAGATGAAACTATAGCACTATACACTTAGAGAACTATTTCTTACTCTCTAATGCTCCCCTCCAATACTTCACTATATTCCATAAAGAGATAATGGGTCATACATGAGATGTCAAAAGAAATTGCCTTCCTTTGCAATCACTTCCAACTTCCACTCAGTACAAAAATCCAAGTGGGTGCTAAAAGGGAAATGTCTTGTGACAAGGTCAGGCAAGACAGATGAGAAATATGGCTTGTGATGAAAAACTAACAGGTGCATGTTTTATTGGCATGATAAATGTGGAAAAACCAGATGTGGAATCCCATATAACATCATACTAAACGTTTTAAAGTATATCTTTCCCCAAAGAAGCTTCTCTTTTTTTGTGGCTCCCATTCTTGTCATTCTGACTGCAACTTCTGCAAGTCTCTTAGGGACCAAGACAAAAGTGTTGTGGAGATTCTCTTTTTACAGGAAATTTATGGAATCCTGCGCCATGACCCTATTTCAAGTTAGCAAACTGTTTTGTTTGTTGTTGGGGGGAGAGGCCAAGGTCAGACACCACCCTAGGGTTCTCTGCAGGGCTATGAGTGTGTGTGAACTAATCAGCAAGTACAGAGCTAGCGCAGAGAAAACTAGCTCCACCTTCTGTCCTGGAAGAAACAATGTAAGCAAGCTTAAGGGCTTTACTTTTTTATTTGCTTGTTGGTTTGTTTTTGCCATGCATTCTTGTTCTCATTTCCAGGACAGCCCAAGTAACATGAAGAATCAACTAAACTTCCACTTCACGATGTATATGTATTTCAAAACAACATATTGTACATGATAAACATATACAATTTTATTTAATTTTAAAAGTTAATTTTTAAAAAATCACCTAAATGTATGAAGTTGCTCTTAGTTTTTTTCCGCAAAGCTGCAAGTACAGAGTTATGAATAGAATATGTTCTAGCAAACAATGTGTTCCAGCAACCTTTTGTCCCCAGTTCCTAGCAGAGTGCCTGGCACATGCTACTCAATAAAGGATAGAATCGATGAACTCGGGATGGAGGGGGAATGGCTGTTAGGCCATTCTTATAGATAAATTGACAGGAAAATGTGTTAGGGATCCCTGCTCCAGATGCTCAGACTGCAGCCTCTTACAACTTACAACCAGATGCTCAAAAAGTCTACACAATCACACTCTGATACAATTCTTCTCCTCACACCTGTAGGATAAAGTTTCATTGGCCCCTGTGATAGTGAATTTTATGTCTCAACTTGGCTAGGCCATGGTACCCAGTTGTTTGAATAAACACCAGTCTAGATGTTACTGTGAAGGCATTTTTAATATGAGAGTAATATTTAAATCATTAGGCTTGGAGTAAAGCAGACTACTCTCTGTCATGTGGATGGGCCCATATCATCAGTTGAAGGCCTCAAGAGGCAAAAGACTGAGATTCCCTAAGGAAAAAGGAATTCTGTCTCCAGTCTGCCTTTGAACTCATGTCTTCCCTGGGTCTAGCCTGCCAGCCTACCCTGCAGATTTTAGACTTGCCAGCCTCCACCATCACATGAGTCAGTTCTTTTAAGTAAATCTCTCTCTCTATCTCTCCCTCTCTCCCTACACACACACACACACACACACACACACACATATACACATACTCCCTCTTGGTTCTATTCTGTTTCTCAGGAGAACCTCAACTGGTCTCCTACTTCCAGGCCTCTTCCCTGTTCTTCCTATCTACTCCACTATCCACACAACCCAGAGTTTTTGTGTATCTAAACGCAATCTGATAGCACTGTTGCCTCACACCGTACGTGTCTGTCATCTTCCACCAGCTCCACAGGTCACACTACCCTTCCCCATGTAAACTAAGTCTCATTCCTTTTCCTGGAGCCCCTCAACAGGCCCTACATGAGTCAAGTTCGATGCTCATCACCCAGGATTGTAGAACTATAATTGTTTACTTGAATGCCCCTCTTCTTGTCACATATTCCTATGGTACAAATGATCCCTGCTGACAGGTTTACAAGAAAAACTCGGTGGGATTACTTAAATACATGCTTAGAGTTTTCTTTAACAAATGAGTGCAACCCAAATGCCTCCAGTGTCGAGGATATTAGATTGCTATCTTGAAGAAAAAAAATTAAGCTGACGGTAGTAATATTGGGGAAATCCTGCAGTATTAAAATTTTAAAAGATCCTGCTAGGACTCATTTTTGTCAAGACTCACCATAAAGTACGCTCAAGCTTGCATATTTTTGCATTTGTCAGTACTGATAGATAGTAAACTAACCTGATGCTCAGAGCAGCTCATCAAGGCACTGAGACTTGATGCTGTCTTGGCATGTATAGACCAAGTCCATGTACAGTCATATGTCAGGCGGAGACAGGCTTGCCCTGCTTTACTGCTCTGGCATAGATACAACCAAAAAGGTGGATACCCCAGGCACAGCCTTTCCCTGAAGCTGAGCAGAGCCAAACAGACAGAGCAGGCCCCCAGTCAGCCTAATTGTGGACAATGAGAAGATAGAAAAGATTGGGACTAGTCAGCACAATATTGTCAATACTCTCCTATAAAATAAAACTTAAAATCTCCAGAATCTTCTTTTTTTGTTTTGTTTTTGTTTTTGTTTTTGAGACTGAGTCTCACTCTGTCACCCAGGCTGGAAGGTAATGGCCTGATCTCTTGGCTTACTGCAACCTCCGCCTCCCAAGCTCAAGCAATTCTCCTGCCTCAGCCTCCTGAGTAGCTGGGATTACAGGTGTGTGCCACCATGCCCGGCTAATTTTTGTATTTTTAGTAGAGACAGGGTTTCATCATGTTAACCTGGATGGTCTCGAACTCCTGACCTCGTGATCCACCTGCCTCTGCCTCCCAAGTGCTGGGATTACAGGCGTGAGCCACTGCGCCTGGCCAAAATCTCCAGATTCTTCTCACACTAATCCTTTCTACAAATTGCCATGGAGAAATCGTAGCAAGCTAGTTAACTACTAAAATACACTTAACACGTTACCGTTAATTATAGAATAAAGCCCCGTAGTTCTCAGCCTAATATTCAAGACTGTGCACTTTCTTTTCTCACTAGAACTATTCAGTTTTATTTCCTCACCCATGATTCTATCCCTTCTTCAAGATCTGTCTCTTCTCCATGAAGCTCTTTAACAATTTCAGACAGTATTGCTCTTGTCTCTGAAAATCTATTGCACTTATATGAAAAAGAGCACATAATTACACACTGTCAAGTAGTGTTTAACTGATCAATAATTTAAGTGTGTATGCATGTCTTAAATAATATCTAAATCAGAAACTCTTTGAGGGCAAGGGCATCTAGTATTAAGAACACCACATTAAGAATTAGCCTGGACCAACTCTGTGACTTAACTTGTGCTGTACCCTTGAGCAATTGACTTGAAACCTGTTTTAGTCATGTGGAAATATCATGTATATCCTAAAGACCTCTCAGAGTTGTTGAGGATCAGAATAATACTATTTTTCTTTTCTCTTTTTTTTTTTTTTTTTGAGACAGAGACTCTGTCACCCAGGCTGTAGCGCAGTGGCGTAATCTCGACTCACTGCAACCTCCATCTCCTGGGTTCAAGCGATTCTGCTGCCTCAGCCTCCCAAGTAGCTGGAACTACAGGCACCCACCACTACACCCAGCTAATTTTTGTACTTTTAGTAGAGACGGGGTTTCACCATATTGGTCAGGCTGGTCTCAAACTCTTGACTTGTGATCTGCCTGCCTCGGCCTCCCAAAATGCTGGGATTACAGGCATGAGCCACTGCGCCCGACCCAGAACAATTTTTTTTTTTAGTGCTAAAGTATTTTGCTAATCAAAAAAATACCGTGCACTTTTGTGAAATATCAGTATTAACCAAATATAGATTGCTTGTTATATGTGTGTCTGTGTGTGTGTATATATATATATATAGCTAATACCAATATATCTCAAATATATACATATACGTACATATAAGTATTGCAACCTGACAATGCAAAAGAACACAAAGTCCCATTTTCTGAGCAGAAATTCAAGCCATTTCTCCCATTTGGAATGGCTGTATTTACTCAATGCCTGTATTCCCATTGTATCTAGGAAGTAACTAACTTGCTTTTGATTTTACAGGCTCAGAGGCAGAAGGAACTTGCCTTGTCTCAGATAAGATGTTGGACTGCGGACTGTTGAGTTAATGCTGAAATAAGACTTTGTGGGACTCTTGGGAAAGCATGATTGGTTTTGAAATGTGAGGATATGAGATTTGGGAGGGGCCGGGGTGGAATGATATGGTTTGGCTGTGTCCCCACCCAAATCTCATCTTGAATTGAAACTCCCACAATTCCCACGTGTTGTGGGAGGAATCCAGTGGGAGGTGATTGAATTATGGGGGTGGCTCTTTCCTGCACTGTTCTCATGATAGTGAATGAATCTCACAAGATCTGATGGTTTTAAAAATGGGAGTTTCCCTGCACAAGCTCTCTCTTTGCCTGCTGCCATCCATGTAGGACGTGACTTGCTCGTCCTTGCCTTCCTCCATGACTGTGAGTCTTCCCCAGGCACGTGGAATGGTAAGTCCATTAAACCACTTTATTTTGTAAATTGTCCAGTCTCAAGTATGTCTTTTTCAGCAGAGTGAAAATGGACTAATACAGGTATATAAATATGTAGACTACAGATACATAATGAATATATAAATGAATATATAATTCATATATGTGAATATATAAATATTTTTATATAGTACATACATATATACATATACTCATATATGCATATTTTTATATTAAATGTTATAATTACTATACAGCAAATTATCTGAAATCTAATGTTTGAAATTAGCCACATGTTGTTTTCTATTTTTTCAGGTTAATAGCTGAAGAACATCATCATCAGCTTCAAGCCAAAGGTTAACATTTTACCTGACAGAGAAAGTTCTTGATCAATGTTTGATTAATAAAGGAATCCAATGAAACCAGTTTAGTTATCTGCAATGTTCTGAAACCATAAACATGAAAGGCAAGCTGGTAAATTCTAAACCACCTTGCAGACTCTCTGAAGTGCCATGGTCTCATTATTGAAGAAACTAAAAACATGTACCACTTGACACTAAAGAAATCCAACATCACTGTTAGAAATAAGAGAATTGAAATTGTTAATGCTCTCACTTCCTTGAGAGAACAATGACAGATTATGTGTTACATTCAAAACGGAAAATTATATGAATAGGCCAGGATGTCCTTTGGGAGAATGGCTGACTAAGCATAGTGTCAACATGCTTTCATCTCCAGACTCAGATTAAAGGTCAATAGCATACAAGTTGTGTTCAATGTGGTTTATGACAATGGGACTGGAGGCTGCCACAGAATGAGACATATAGCTTTCTCAACAATCTCATCAGAATCCCCCTTTGTGCCATAATTCACATCAAATATAAAGTTGGAGATGGCAGCTACGTGGCCCTAGAGTCACACAGTCTGATTTCATTTAAGTCACTGCAACTAGAAATGAGATCCATTGTCCTCAACATATGCAGAAAGATAGATGAGTACAGAGGGGCCTCAAACAGTTCTAAAGAGCAATCTAGGGGAAAGCAGAAGTCCTATGTCTCCTTCGCAAGAACTCCCAGTAAAACAAGTACCTACTGTTTGATGAGCAACGGGGCTAACCACTGGGAATAAGAATAATTCAGATACAGTATAGCCTATGCCTCAGAGAAGATCTCACTCTAGAAGGCAGGACAGAAATATTTACCAAATCATTTTTATTAAACATGCTAAGTGTCAGATAGAGATAGGGGGTCCCAGCAATACAGAAGGTTGAATTAAGTCACTTAGCAGTAGTGATGATAGGGGCACTGTCTTGGACTGGCCAAAAGTGAATGAGCAACAGGAACTTCAAGCTCTTCAAGGAATGGCTGCTGCCAAGATCTCCATGAGCCTCCCTAGTGGGAAACAACCATCAGAAAGGCGTAGACTTTTATAACCATCTGGTTACTTATGGAGTTTACAGTTAAATTTAGTGAGTATCTCCTGAGTGCCAAGTACCATGTTGGCCATGTTCATTAATATTTGTTTATCTTTTCTGGCTCATAGACTCAACTGCCAGTGATATAGATTAGTCAAGAGGATGAATTGTAAATAAATAACGAGGTAAAATAAATGAGTATGGTATAATATAGCTGATTTGATATTCACATCAAGACTCAGGAGATGAGAATTATTAGCTCCATTCTATAGATGAGAAAATTGTGCCCCAGTGGGTTAAGTGATTGCCTAAAGTCTGTTGGGCTAATAGCAGAGACAGAACATCATTTAGCAGATTTCCTGGCTCAAGTTCAGAATGCTCTCACTGAAAATATCCCAATCCTCAGCAAACATATCAGCAACATCTGTGTCTTCTTCTTGCAACTTTGTACTGACTATCAGTGTCTTAGCTTGGGCTGTGATAACAAAACACCATAGACTGAGTGGCTTAAATAACAGAAACTAGTTTTCTCATAGTGCAGCAGGCTGAGGAATCTAAGATCAAGGTTCTGGCTGATTTCTTCCTGTTGAGGACTGTTTTCCTGGCTTATAGACAGCAGCCTTCTCATTGTGTCCTCACGTGGTAGAGAAAGACTGGAGAGATGTGTCTCTCTTTCTCTTCTTATAAGGCCAGAGTACTATTGCATTACAGCCCCACTCTTAGGACTTCATTTAACCTCAATTACCTTCTAAAGACCCTGTTTCCAGATATGGTCACATTGGGGTTGAGGGACTCAACATACGAATTTGGGAGTAGGGGATGGGGACACAATTCAGTCTGTAGTAACTGGCTCCTTGGGAACTATGAAGCCACTGAAAACCATCTTACCCTTCCCAGAGACAGACTTCTTTCTTCAAATCTGGCTTTCAATCCTTTTGCCATCAAAGTTACTCTCTCAGGACTATTCCCTCATGTTTCTCTACTCATAATGCCCACACTTGGAATATCATCTTAAACTATTTTTGCATGGTAAACTGAGTAGGTATATTTTTCTCCTTTCCTGCTAAATAATAGCTTCCTGCTATTATTTATTTATTTATTTATTTATTTATTTATTTATTTATTTATTTATTTATTTATTTATTTATTTATTATTGTTGAGATAGAGTTTTGCTCTTGTTGCCCAGGCTGGAGTGCAATGGTATGATCTCGGCTAACTGCAACCTCCACCTCCCAGGTTCAAGTGATTCTCCTGCCTTAACCTCCAGAGTAGCTCAGATTACAGGCATGCACCACCACACCTGGCTAATTTTTGTATTTTTTGTAGAGATGGGGTTTCACCATCTTGGTCAGGCTGGTTTTGAACTCCTGACCTCAAGTGATCTAACCACCACAGCCTCCCAAAGCGCTGGGATTACAGGAGTGAGCCACCACACCTGGCAAGCTGCAAGCTTTAAAATAAAGCCACAGCCTCCTTGATGTGAGAGGCACAGCAACCAAGGCGGCAGATGACCTGCCCAGCAGAATCCTCATGTGGTGCAAGGCACAAAGAAGGCTATTGAGAAGGAAGGCAGAAGTGACAAGAGGGGAAGAGAAGAGGGAGCTAATTTGGAATGGAGCTACCTCTGACCTCACTTTTTCATCCATGTATACAGAACGAGTCAAAGCCATACATTTCATCCAGTCATAACAAAACTGTAGGGCCACTCTAAATAAATTGAGCAAATTATCTGAGAAGACTTACGTTGGCTGATGTTAAGTTTTTGTGTCTCAGATAAAATTACTGGGCATCTTGAAACTCATGCTTACTTTACAGTATAGCCTGCCACGTGACAATCCCTGACCACATATTCAGAATTCCCAGGCAGCTTCTCTGTAGCCTCATTCTTTAATACAAATAGAAAGCTAAGACATTTGAGAAAAGCCAGAAATATGAAGGAGAGCTACCAAGATGATAGAAGTAGGAAGAAGAGAAAAACAGAGTCAGCAGAGATAATTTAGGACCTTAAAGGAAGTTTCACAATACTTTAATTTTTACCATAGTGATTTGGTATCATAATTGTGTTAGTCAGTCTGAGCTGCTACAATAGAATACCATAAACTAGGTGGCTGAAATGACAAATAAGTAATGTGATTTCAGAAAGAGAGAACTACATAAAGAAAACAAAGCACAGTGTTTGGGGACACGTGGGTTTTTGTCTTACCAATTGTGAGATTTCCTGTACCTTTTTCATTAATTTCTAAAATGTTTCATGTTGGCAATCATAGTTTTAGTTTCCAAAATCTCCATCTTGTTCTTTTTTCAAGAATACCTGTTTTTGTTTTATGAGTATAATGTGTTCTTGAATGCCATTGCTATGGCATTAATGTCCCCTACACCCAATTATTATGTTAAAACTCTGGTGCCCAATCTGATAGAATTTGGAAATGAGATTTTCAGGAGGTAATTAGATAATGAAAATGGAGTCCTCCTGATGGCATTAGTGCCCTTATAAGAAGAGACAGGCCGGGCGCGGTGGCTCACGCCTGTAATCCCAACACTTTGGGAGGCCAAGGTGGGCAGATATCGAGGTCGGGAGTTCGAGACCAGCCTGGCTAACACGGTGAAACCCTGTCTCTACTAAAAATACAATAAGTTAGCCGGATGTGGTGACAGGCACCTGTAGTCTCAGCTACTCGAAAGGCTGAGGCAGGAGAATGGC
>NW_012117488.1:7889394-7905398 GCF_000951035.1 Colobus angolensis palliatus | reverse complement strand
GCTGAGGCAGGGGAATGGCGTAAACCCGGGAGGCGGAGCTTGCAGTGAGTTGAGATCCGGCCACTGCACTCCAGCCTGGGCGGCAGAGCGAGACTCCGTCTCAAAAAAAAAAAAATAGATAGGCTGTCCTAAAAGCAACCTATGGGGTATGAGTAGAGAAAAGTACATTGATAAAGGAATAACAATTAGACTGATATCAGGCTTTTCATCAGCAACACTGGATTCTGAGCAACAGTAAAGTGGGAAGACGTTTTTGCCATTGAGCAGTAGCACATCAGGGTGAAAAACCCGAACATTGACTCTGCAGCCAGCTGCCTGTGCTCAAATCTGGTTACTACCTAATAGCCGTGTAACCTTGAGCTAATGACTTAACTTCTTTTTGTCTCAGTTTCCTTCTCCATAAAAGGGAGATTTTAATAACCCCTACTTCAATGTTGCTATTAGAACTAAATGAATTATTTTCATAAAAGCACTTAAAACAGAAAATGTTGCAAAGTAAGTCCTACTTAAGTCATTGCTGAATAAATAAAAAACATTCCAGGACATAAGAGGTTTACTTCACTTGTACCCTTTCTTAGGAAACTACTTTAGGATGTATATGAGTCAAAGTAGTGATTTTGCTAGGATGCTTTTGGTAACAAGGAGCAGAAAACCCAAGACAAACTGACATAAAAAGAAGTAAGCTGATTCATTACTTTGCACAACGGTCAGGTTCAGGAATAGGCTAGAATTGTGGTGCCATGCAATCAGAGTTCCAGCTGTGCTCCTCAGTGGTTCTCTCAGGCAGTCTTCCCTGGATGTCTCCTCAATTTGGCTTCTCTCATGGTTATAACATGCCTGTGATAAGCATTGGTGGCTACATGATACTTCAGTAGCATCCAGGGAGAGAAGGAGTACGACTTGCTTTAAACATTGTCCTAAAGTATAGGCTTTCCATTGAGTAGGCCACCCTTGTGTCCAGTGGGATGCACTGCCTGATTGAGTTAGACCTTTGAAGAGAGTTGGGGACACAGTCCCTATCAATGCCCTCAAATCTGACAGCAATTGCAAGTCTGTGAGATTTTCAAGACCACCCTCAGTTTCAATAATTCTCTAGAAGGTCTCACAGAATTAGAGGAAAGCTGTTATATGCATGATTATTACAGGAAAATGATATAGATTAAAATTAACCACAGGAAAGGTCCAAGAGAGCTCCAGATTTAGAGCTCACAGTCATTCTCTTCCCATGGAGGCATTGACAGTGTTAACTCCTCTGACCATGGTAATACATGATAATACACACAGAGTATTGATATACACACAGGTATATGATAATACACACAGAGTATTGCCAACCAGGAAAGCTCACCCAAGCCTTCGGTGTCCAGACATTTTACTGGGGCTCTATCCAACACTGCCTGCATGTCTGAACATTAGTTTCCAACTTTTTGAGAGGTCAGGCTGATCTTTAGTCCCTTCACAGGTTGGAACTGATATTAAGTGGCTTAAAGCCCCTTTCATAAATCACATTGCTAGACTGACTATCCAGTGAACAAACCTCCCATGCAAACCAAGACACTCCAATCAGGCAGGACATTCCAGGACCTAGAGATTACTCTCCAGTGACCAAGCACAAAGGTCTTTGGGTAAGGTTACTTCTTAACTTCACAACCTTGGTAGAGAACACCACCAAGCAACTAAGAGGGATGGGATTATTTAGATTGATTTCAACCAATCAGGACCAACTACAGAAATTGGGATTGAAGTCAATCCCTCTCAAACTACATGGCTGCCACACAATGGGGGTGAAGAGGATAAATATGTGAGCAACAATCACAATGACTAAAAAGAGAGCAAACCAAGGAGGGAGACGTGGAATCCAGTAAATGGTGCATCCAAGGCAGGAGGGCAATGAAAGCAAGATTCAGGATAATGACTTTACAGCAGTGAAACGTGAAGTCCAGACTGTAGCAAGGAGGTGGATGGTTTTAGAAGGACCAGAGATGAGAAAAAGGGAAAGATGATTTCTAGAATAGGTAAGGCATCTGAAACATTGGAAGAACTTAGAAGATGAACACAGAGTATAAGAGCAAAAACTGGAAAGGACAAAAAATTTTACAACAAAGGGCTGAAATCATAGCACAGTGCTGCATTATTTAGCAGTGAATAAATACATGGACATCATAACATAAATACTACCAACTGACCTTCAATGTTCAGAATCATCCTTTCTATACATTCAACACGAGATTAATGTTTGGCTATAGGACTGAATGTAAATGTTATCAACTTTGATAATGTAAAAAAGTACAGGATTCAGGTGAAAGAGAGAGATGGGTATAGAAAGGTGTGGAGTCATTAATATCTTTATCTTATGAAGTAGAAAGTCAAGAAAAATTATCTATAATTAATGAAATAAGAAATACAGTTTTTCAGGTAACCAACAGAGGAACTAAAGAGTAATATATTTATTCAGAGGTAGTGATGAATAGAGACAGGAATTTAGGTAAGCTAAATATGTAATCATGATAGCAAGAAGCCAATAGGAAATGCCTAAATTAGATACAGTATCAAGAAACAAGTAAATAACTATAAATTTGAAGACATAGGGGTTTATTGCTAGAAAAAAACATTGAAAGCGTCAAAAATGGCATCCCAGATAGTGACCATGTAATTTGACATCTCAACCATGATACTTTGGAGTAAAATAATAGCAATAATAACTTACACTAGGACAAACAAATCAGGACTGCCCAGGATGTGTGCCTTCCCTGGTTAAAAAGGAATACATATATGTTTGAGACAGAGACTCACTTATTTGCCCAGGCTGGAATGCAGTGGTGCAATCTCGGCTCACTGCAAATTCCACCTCCCAGGTTCAAGCAATTCTCCTGCCTCAGACTCCCAGGTAGCTGGGATTACAGGCATGTGCCAACATGCCCAGCTAATTTTTGTATTAGAAAGGAATATTTTTAAGAGCTCTTTCTTTAGTAAAACCAACAGGACTGTCCTGAGAAACCATGGCAAAGGGGGGTTGGGGACTTTCTTAGCATTTGATATTTTTAACGATAGATACATAAATACATAGTTTTTTTCTATTTTGATAAATAGAAAAATTATTTTAGAAAATAAAAGCAGATTTAGGCCAAGGCGTTAAGGGCTCACTGTGACATCTCCTCCAAAATCTTAGCATTTTAAGAGAGATGTGGTATCTCAAATTGTAGCCATGCTATCTCCAAGTTGAGCTTTGGCTCAGCAGGGTTATGCCAGTCACAAAATAAACATGATGTAAATGTTCATCCATCAATCTTATTCAAAAATAGAAAGAAAATTATTTTCATAATTTAAAAATGTAAATATGTTATACCTGAAAAAATTTATGAGAAAGTTTTTGAGACAAAATCCTGGATATTGGAAAAAATTCTTGCCTGAGACTAAGGGTTACTCATTCTCCTCTACTTTTAGATGCACTCTCTTGGGAAAGTTTGCAAATCCCCGAGTGAATGGATTGGAAATGCCTGTGGCAAGATGTTAGAGACACATTTTAAAATGGGAGAGGAGAATAAGTAAATATTCTATGCACCCGCAGATCCCCCCATCAAGTTTCATCCTCTAGCTGTTCTGCAGTTCACAGTTGACACCCTCTGTTCCAATGTGAGCACAAACAGAGGTCACCCTTTCTGGAATGTCCCACTTACTGAATTTTCTAATTGTTGCTGGACTCCCCGTGAATAGTATAACTACCCAGCCACAAAACTCTGGGTTACTAACCAAGCAACAGAATTTCCTTTGCCAGTATGACAGGGAACCTGAATCATAAGGAAAATCTTTCTTTGGGGAAGTGATATGAAAACCAAGACACCAGAGTGTGGTATAGAAAGGACTCAGCAGCCTGGGGAGAAGGCACCAGAGACCTGGCATCAGATCAGCAACTAGGAAGGGCACCCTAGGAGAACCAGGAGCTGATCAGAACACAGTGGCCACTTCTACTGGGACCCTTCTCTTCCATGTGGGTGGTCACCTTCTCCAATGGAGTCAGTGTTTCCAGCTCGATACTCCTCTCCCTGTTTCTCTCTCACCCTCCATCTGTCTGCCACCATCTCTCATTTCTGCTCTGTTCCAAGTGCAGTCCTTAGTGTGGATAGACTTTCTCCATGTCATAGAAAATATGCTTGAAAGCAACCCTGAGGTTATAATCTTTTAATGCCATAACCTTAGCCAAGAGTACTCACTACCAGTGCTGTTTATAAATCCTTGGGGAAAGATAGCTGAACTTAGGAAATATGCTCACTTCTTGGGCTTATAACCAAGGTCAGGAGAGTTAAGTACTATGATTGATCCTCGTTTGGGGTAGTGGAGCTTGTTACCAGAAAAAGTAGGTTACACTGACATTGTTGTGAGACCAGCAGCCCCTCCAATTTGAGCATATGTGAAGGCTCTACCATCTTTACATGTAGTTTTGTGTTCCATATTTCATGATATCCATACTCCCACATACTAGTTCAAACAGAAATCAGTTTGAAATAGCTAGATTTATGTTTTCCAAATTTATTGAGGTTGTGTGTATTGAAGGTGCACAACGTCATGCTTTGATATACATATATATTGTGAAAGGATTACCACAATCAAGTTAGTTAATATATTCGTTACTTCACATGGTTACTTTAACTATACAACGCAGTATTATTAATTATAGTTACCACATTGTATATTAGATCCCCACTTATGCATTTTATAATAGAAAGTTTGTACTCTTCGACCAACATCTCCCCAATTTCACCACTTCTTAGTCTCTAGCAACTACCATTCTACTCTCTGTTTCTGCAAGTTCAGCTTTCTTAGATTCCACATATAAGTCATATCATACAGTATTTGTCTGTCTCCTGTCTGACTTATTTCACTTAACATCATGCCCTCAATATTCACCCATGTTGTCACAAATGGCAGGACTTCCTTCTCTTTATGGCTGAATAATATTCCACTGTGTGCATGGATATGTATGTGTGTGTGTATACCACATTTTCTTCATTCTTTCATCCATCCTTGGACACTGAGACTGTTTCCACCTGCTAGTGATTGTAAATAACGCTGCAGTGAGCATGGGAGGGCTGATATCTCTTCCGGTATACTTCAAGATATGCATTTTACTTCCTTTGGATATATACTCAGAAGTGAAATTGCTGGGTCATATGATAAATCTATTTTTAATTTTTTGAAGAATATTCATACTGTTTTTCATAATGAATTTACCAATTTACTTTCCCACAAACAACATACAAGAGTTCCCTCTTCTCCACATCTTTGCCAATACTTATTTCTTGTCTTTTTAATAATAGCAATCCTAACAGACATAAGGTGATACCTCCTTGTGGTTTTGATGTCCATTTCCCTGATAATTAGTAATGTTGAGCACCTTTGCACGTACCTGTTGACCATTTGTATGCCTTCTTCAGAAAAAAATATTATTTAGGTCCTTTGACTATTTTTAATCTCATTATTTGATTTTTTTCTACTGAACCATATGAGTCCCTGATATATTTTGGATAGTAATCTCTAACCAGATACATGATCTGCAAATAATTTCTCCTATTCTGTAGGCTGCCTTTTCATTTTGTTGATTATTTACTTTGCTGTGCAAAAGCTTTTTTGTTCAGTATAATCCCACTTCTTTATTTCTGCTTTTGTAGCTTGAGCTTTTGGTGTGACATCCAAAAAAATCATGGCCAAAGTCAATGTCAAGGAGCTTTTCCTCTATGTTTTCTTCTAGGAGTTTCATGGTTTCAGGTCTTATATTTAGGCCTTTTGCTCATTTTGAGTGGATTTTTATGTGTGGTGTAAGATAAGCGTCCAATTTCATTTTTTTGCATGTGGAAATCTAATTTTACCCTCACCATTTATTAAATAGATCATCCTTTTCCCTGTTGTGTCTTTTTTGGTGTTCTTGTCAAATATTAGTTGACCATATATGTTTGGATTTATTTCCAGGGTTTCTATTCTCTTCCGCTGGTCTATATGCCCATTTTTATGTCAGTACCATAGATTTTTAAAGGTAGAATTTACTACAGGAATCCTCAGTCTATAGAGTAATTGGAAGAAAGCACCCATGGCAATCAAACGCATATATTTCAGAAAGATTGACTCAATCTCAATATGAACTCTGACTTGTAGGAGTAGATCTCTACCTTTGGCCCAGTCACCTGTGTGTAAGGGATCACAGCCTGAGCAAGGCAGCAAAGAAGTGCGGAGGTGAAGGGTCTGAAGCCAGAATGGCTCATGATCATTCAGACTTTTTAAAGTGTTTGCAGTAACTGACAAGAAACTTCTGATTTTATAAAGCAGTTCAACCCATTATTTGTCAATTCTCTCATTAGAGCTTTAGAGCTAATTCTGTCCTGACTGACCTGAGTAGCTTGGATGGAGCACTGGGTTTCTTGCATGCTAATTCTGATTCCACCACTACAGCCACCAGTTTGGGGGTCTATAACCTTTGACAAGTTTCTGAATTTCCATGAGACTCAGTTTCCTCACCTAGAAAATAATATCATAATAGTACCTCTGTCAGTGTTGTTGTGATGATCAGATGAGATGCACTAAGTTAAGCACTCAGTTTAGTGCTGAACACAAAATGTTCAAGAAATCACTATTAGTATTTTAATCAGTACTTATTATAATAGATTAAGCTGAGATATGCCTTTCTTGAATTTCTCCCTACTGAACCATAGTTTACTCTCTGTAACAATACAGACTAGGCCTGCTTTTTCTGCATAAAAGCCCTTCAAAAAATTAAAATCAGGTTTCTTCTGTTTGTAATATCTGCCCAATGCAGGAAATATGGAAGTTAAGAACGCAGCCTTGGTCCAGAGGCTCAAACTCCAATCTTTAATAAGTCATTCACCAGTTATGGGTCCTTAGACAAATTCTTACTTTCTCCAAATTCAGATTTCTCATTTGGGTACTGAAAATAATTACATATACTTAATAATGTTATTGTAAGAGTAACATGAGATAATACCAGCAGTGTTACATTATTGGAGGAGTCCCTTAATAGATAATAAATAATTTTTTTCTATTTTTGCCAGGGGAAAAAGAGCCATGGCTTAGTGCTTGGTTGTGGTGGACAGTGATCATTGGATGCATTATGAACCTGATGAAGAGAGCATTAGAATTCTCTTACCTGCAAAATTTACCTACGCTTTGTCTATTTATTCAAGGCTCTGCTGTCTTCTGAGAACATTTTAATGATGGCTGTTTAGTATGATATGCTATCACTTCGATTAATATGACTGCGTTTTAACCATGATATATATAATGGTAGCTATTACCAGGACTGGAGCAGGATATGGGGAGAAATCAAAGAGCAGAGGCCTTGGGGCAGATGGAAACAATCACATAACCAACCAGTAGTTTATAAATTAGTGGTTTTTATGTGCTTTAACGTGTATCAGAGTCACCTGGTTTAGTAGGGCTGGGCAGGATCATCCTCAGGTGATTATGATGGAACCTAAAATTTGAAAGCCAATGTTGTAGGCTAGTGGTTCTCAACTATAGTTATCTATTGGAGTCACCTGTGACGTTTTGAAACCTAGTAGCCGTGGCCTCATCCACAGTGATACTTTCAGTTGTTCTAAGGTGGGATCTAAGCATAAATATGTTTTTAAGTTCCCCAGGAGATTCTAATGTTCAACCAAATTTGAAAATCATTGATGAGTGTCTTTCTGAAGCTAACTAGGCCAGGATGAGTGATAGATGGAGAAGAAGATTATGCAGTCCTCCAACAGCCTCCCAGATAGCTGGATTCACCTATCAAAGTCAAACTCCCTTTAGAAAGAATGTTCCACCTTTCTGGGGTAAATGGCATATTTACAGCCATTTCCTCTGTTCGTTGTCAGGCCTGAGACATAGCTGAGTGCTATGGAATAGCTGTCATGCTTCTCTCCAGGTGGGTAAAAATAATTCTGAAATATAATTTTCAGATACATAAGGCAGAATGCATTATGTGTGTATAAGTTAGTAGTCACCACAATAATAATGAGGCTTCAGAAAGCACTTACTAAAAATGGTTTGACTTTCAAAGAGGCCAAAATAGTTTAATTTAAGGGTATATTACCACTCAAGTGTAGGGATCTGTTCATATGCCTTTTATTGATGACAATGGTAGTTTAAGCTCTTATTCAGTAGGCGTGGTAATCAAATACTACATTTAAAAGATGACTTAAATAGTGGCCCACATATAGGTTGGTCAACATTTTCTTTCCAAGGGTTATTCCCCCGCCATTTAAATGCTAAAGAACTAAAGTCAAGTCATTTCAGATTTTTCTAAATCCAAGTCAGAAAAGTTTGCACTTTGTCCTTTATTCCACTTCTTATATGTCTAAGACAGGTGAAACAATGATTTTGTTTTGTTTGTTTGTTTATTAAATGTACTATGTTATCTAAATCCTTAAGGACACAAGAAATAAATTCTCAAGGTATTGTAAGTGTTATGAATAAGGTGGGAGCAGAACCTCAGGTATTTTTATGAAACAAGATAAGAAGTTGGGTAGCTAGGCCTCATAAAAGACCCATAAAAAGTAGGACAAGTTGGCATTGTCATCAGAGAAAGCATAAAGGAGGTGGTCCTGGTAAGCCAGGAGAGTTTGGGACCAGATGGTTACTCAGGATCCAGAGCTGCTCTAGAAATCGGGTAGTCTTGCCAGGCCTCATTCTGAATGTGGTCATGTGCTTGGAAGCCTTATTGGGCTAGAAAAGTGGGACTGTCCATCCCAGAAATATATGTGGACTGGATGGAAAAATCCATGCCAAAGCAAAGCTGTCTTAGGAATCAGCTTCACTCTTCAGCTCTCTCTTTCTCACGGGTCTCTTCTTTCTCTTTTGTCTCCTCTATTGTCCTCTCTGAACTGACTTGCCAACCCAACCAAAAGTACACTGGTCTGATGGTCTGATTGGTTTGACTAATATTACTGTTCGTATTGGGCTGAGAACTTCACACCAGGGATCTCATGAGTCTGCAGACAGGATCCCTGGCTCACTTTTGTCCCACCATGAAGAATGTACCAGCCCTACTTCCTGAAGCAGAAGGCCGTTAAGGAGGTAGTTGCATCTAGAAGGAGAAGTTGGGTACAGCAGGCACCATGTTTGACACACCCTTAACACCATGAACTTTCTTTTACTAATCCTACTACTTCTAACCTACTGCAAATCCCACTACTACTAACAGCAGTCTATTCTGCACATGTTTATAGTTTCTTATTACTCATATTTACTACTGCCTTTTTGACCTGCCTGCCTTTTTATCTGTGTTTCATATTTCCTTTCTTGTCAATTGATTTTTTTTTTTCATATTTACAGTTCAAACTCTTAACCAAGATCTAGTTGGTCTAGCTTGTCATTATAGACCCTACTTGGCAAAAGTCTCTTGTAAGGCTACACTTTAAGTTACTAGTCAACCAAGCAATGTGCCCCTTTGGGTCAGGTGTCCTCCCCAATCCAATCAATTGCATCAAAGGTGGGGTATGTTGTCACACAGTCACCTATGTGTAACTTAAGATTTCTCATTTAGTTGGCACTATATAGTAGGAACACTCATAAGGCAGCTATAGTAGTCAGTGTTCTTATTTGTGGATCATAGATCTACCTCGTTTAAGTTTAGAAAAAGTTTTCATAAAAGATATTAGATAGTTTCCAGAATCTCAGGTAGAACCAAGAAACCCGGGCTTGGATGATGTGCCATCAAGACAAGAGCAGCTTGGAAAAAATATCCAATCACTGAGGACTGTTCTATAGAAACACCATTGCTGCCAAACCTCCTGCTTAACACCTGAGCCACTTGGTACTAGCTCCAGAAATTCTACCTTAACTTCCCTAAAGGACAAGATGCCTTTGTTCCTGGTTTACCTGGTGATCAGTTCTCATGTCCAGCATCTGTTGTCTCATAAGAACTCAATTACTTTTCTAAGTCTCACAAGAAAGCACCTGCAATGGATTGCAAAGCATCTGCAGAGTCATATGTTGAGACTCTACTCCCAAGGATTAGATGGTATTGATGGTATTTGGAGAAGGGGCCTTTGGGAGATAATTAGGGCATGAGAGTAGAGCCCTTCTGAATGGGATTCATGCCCTTACAAGAAGAGACCAGAGAACGAGCTAGTTATCTTTCTTCCATGTGAGGACATAGCAAGAAGATGGCTACCTTTAAACCAGGGAGAGGACCCCAACAAGACCGTGCGGACATTCTGATCTTGCATTTCCAACCTCCAGATTTTCAGAAATAAATGTTTGTTGTTTAAACCACTCAGTCTGTGGTATTATAGTAGCCTGAACTGACTAACATGGCATCTATTCAGCAGAAATCAGATTATGTGTAAAACTTTAGCTACAAAGGATTTGGGAAATGTGAAGTTTGTTTTCTAGCCCTTGTGGTTAATGAATCAAGCTAGGCAACCGTTCAAAATGGGTTCTGAAAAGACCAAAATAAGTCTGTCACATGGGAATTCTGAGATTTTAACATTCCTATGTCTCTCATGCAGTCTTTAGAGAACGTTGTGAAGAATACCGTATATGTGTAAACAGTTGTCCTTATTTGGGTAATAGGGAGGTACTCACTTGCTGGTTTTTTAAAAATTGTGGGCTCTCTCAATCAGCCAAATTAAACTTCTGGTTCACTCATTTCTTTCTTCATGTTTTTGCTGAAATCTTTCTTCCATTCTTGGAAGTCTCGCCTATTCTTCACCACAAATATGCATGCAACCCCAAATTCTAACAGCCAGCTTATACCTCACTGCCTTCAAGGTGCCTGCCTTCCCTAAGTGATGCTATCATATTGTGATCACATCTTCAGTGCAAAACTGTCCTCCCCCTCAAGGAGTGTGATATGGTTTGACTCTGTGTTCCCACTCAAATCTCACATTGAATTGCAATTCCTTCCCAGTGTTGGTGGAGGGATGAGGTGGGAGGTGATTGGATCATGGGTAGATTTCCCTCTTGCTGTTCTCATGATAGTGAGTGAGTTCTCAGGAGATCTGGTTGTTTAAAAGTGTGTAGCACTTCCCCTTTAGCTCTCTCTCATGCTCCACCATGTAAAGATGTGCCTGCTTTCCCTTCACCTTCTGACATGATTGTAAGTTTCCTGAGGCCTCCTCAGCCATGCTTCCTGTACAGCCTGTGGAACTATGAGTCAGATAAATCTCTTTTCTTCATAAATTACCCAGTCTCAGGTAGTTCTTTATAGCAATGTGTGAACAAACTAATACAGAGTGATATTGGATTTTTGAGAATTTGCCCTCATTCGCATATACGTTGTATTGTTTTTGCTACCACTTCCACAATGGAGTGGCATGTAGTAGTCATAGAATATAGATACTTAGCAAATAAATACTGCAGATTTTAACCCAAGTGAGGAAGAAAAATCTCTTCTGTAACTAACAGGAAATTAGAAAGTTTCCACTGACCTGAAATCAAATCATTCAGTCCAAATAGAAATCTTCCATATGTCTTAGAAATCTGGAGAAATGGGCTTATTATTTATAAATTTGAAGTAATTCACAAATGCACAGTAAATTTCAGCTTATAATTGAACAATCACAAGAAAATTTCTTCACCAATATATTTGTTCACTCTTTAACATTTGTACTTGACCTTCCCACCTCTTACAGCAAATTTATATAAGTTTAAATAATTTAATTTTAAAATTAAATAATAAATAGCAGAAAAATTCTTTGAAGGATTTACCTATACTCAGTGTCTAATTCCTCTTCTCCAATCATTTGTCAAGTTAGTTGTAGGAACGGGGCTGCCTTTTCATCACGTTTCTGACAACATTTAGGTCTATGAAATGGAAGGGGTGTGTAGGGGGATGAGAAGCTGGTGTGGAGAAGACAGCAGGATATAGATACTTATGAGCCTGGGCACACTTGGAAAACAGTCTCATGCATGACCTTACAGCCAACACTCTTATGGGGAACACTTATGACACTCATCAGTGTCTCGTTTATGACAGTACAACTGAGGAATATCAGTATGTTCAACTCTTTCATCAAACTCTTTCCATCAAACTGTTCAACTGAAGGTATGTTCAAACCTTTCATCAAATTGCAAAAGAAAAACCATATATATGGAGAAATAAGTTAGTAAATTCAACTAAAGTAAGTACAATGAAGACATAGACAACACCATCTATTAATGTATTCTGTCCATAGCACCTAGTATAAAAACATGTATTAGGTAATCAGTGCATATTGATTGGGTCATGAACATAAAATTCGTTATTTCCATTCAGAAATCGGAAAACATTCTCCATAAACGCAGATGAACAGTAGAAAGTCATCCAACATGATCCCGTTCATGCATCTCTCATGCATATGCATCCTCACTAAACTCTTTCTGCTGTCATTGCTAACCTGGGACCCCCACCACCCCACCTTCTCCAAGCCAGACGCACCTGCTACCCTGGGCACTCACTGCTGCTGCCATGTCTTGCTGCGTAATGCCATTGTCAACCTCCCTGCCTGGTGTGCGTGCCATTCTCCTTCACCGGAGGAAGGAATGTTTAATTATTTTTAATCAGTGGACATGGCATCTTGCTAGACAGCGACATTTGGGGGATCCAACACCATCTGCCTTCCACCAGGCGCCAGCTGCTCTAGTGGATGTCGGCAGAACACCTTAGGACATAGCCTTCCGCTGCCAGGCGCCTAGGAGCGGCTGCCACTCGGCACCATCTCCAACATGAGCTGCCGCTTGGGCTCATTCCCTGTCATGGTTTGCCTCTCACCCCTGCACTCTTTCAGGCAGGTTCTTCGCAGCCCCAGCTCCCAGAACATTTCCCAAACAACCCAGGAGCCTGCCAGTAATCACAGGGTGTCCAAACATAAATGTTACCCTAACCCAAATGGCCACGGATCTTTCCATCACCATTAGTCAACCTAATGGATCTGCTGACTTCAGTCCCACAGAGAACCGCCACTGACTTCGCAGCAGGCAGACCCATGGAGAGCAAGGGTCAGCCAGCTACTGAGCATTTAAAACAGTGGGGAAGGAAAAGGGGAGGGAAATGCCTCTCAGATAAATCACGGGAGCTGTCTGGGGTGAGCAGTGCCCCTGGTAAGTGAGCTCCTGCAAGTTCCTGTCACAGACCTGTCCCTTCCACCTCCTACCCTTAAGGCAGGTCCTGCAGCTCTCACAGCTGTGCCCACACTTTCACTCCTGCAAAGAACCTTTCATTGGCTTCAATTGCTTTAGCGGCTCAGCGCGGCCCCTGTCGGGAGCACTTGTCACCTCCTTCCCAAGGAGCCTGCTTGACACCCAACCTAATTCCTACTTGGTGAACCAAGCCCCCAAGGTTCCTTTCACCCCCACCCCTGCCCCCCATTTTGTGAAGAGCCAAATTAAGCGGCTCCAATCTCAGCTTTATTTTCATGCAAAGTGAAAGAGCTCAGCCACCGGGCACTGGCTGAAGGGTGGATAAAAGCCCCAGCTGTGCCTGCTCTGGGAGTCACTTTCACCTCCGGCAGGAAAGCAAACTGTTTTTGTGCCTGAGGGAAATTATGGAGCCTCACACTTTCATCCAAAGAGGGACAAAGGGGAGGTCAGGTGCTGCATCTGCCAGAAATGGGGACGTGTGAAATGTGATTAACCCAAGAAGAAGCCAGAGAGAGCCCGGCTGGGGTCTCTCCTATCCCTGTGTGTTTCCCAGTGTCAGAAGCAGGCAGAAGAGTAAACAAAAGCATTAAATAAATATTTTTCCATTTAACCCATGTGTTAATACAGATTTTTACAACCTCGACAGCACTGACTGAATCAATAGTTGTAAGTATTAGCCTGAATAATGAAGTAAGTAGTGTACATCTGTTGAATTATCTGCATTTGTGAAAAGAAGGGGAGTGAGGGGGTGAGAAGGGGAAGAGGTTCCAGAATGAGCGTGTAATCACATTGTACCCTGGCCTGTCCACAGCACAGCTAAGCCTATCGGGCCCATCAGATGAACTCACTAATGTTATTTCTCAGGCTAAATACAAACCGCCGGTGCCTGTAGAATTAAACTCATCAATAGCTAAGCTCTCCTACATTTACAGGAAGACACAAATAAAATTCCTACTGATATGCCCATCAGAGTAGGAAGTTATCTGTCTCTTTTCGAACAGACTTTCTGTAAGAGCTCTGTGTGGTAAATGAAGCCACCAGTACATTTGTCTCTTTGTCAAAATAAATAATGCCAATTTCATTTTTGAACAATGTGCTTGGGCTATATTCATTATTGTGTTAGGGTTTTGTTTCCACCAAAACAGCCTTCCCCAGCCCTGCTGCTTGGACAACTTGTCTCTGGTTAGGGATGTGTGCTGAAAAGAAACTGTTAGAAATTAACTAGAGATGTATTAAATAATCACAAGACAAATTCCAGTAAAAAATAGAGTCAGTTATCAAAAGATTAACACTGTTCTTTGTTCTGTTTTTTTTTTTTTTTTTTTGGCAGGGAAGGAAAGCCATTTTCAAGACAGACACTGATGCTTTAAAAGGATTTTTCACACGTGAATTATTTAATCCTTTGTGACTAAGGAAATCTTTGTGTGCACTACAGAGGATGGGAGCAAAGCAGGAAAAAATGTACAATATTGAAAACTGAAAATACAATATTGGGCACACTGCGAACATATAAGTTAGAAGGCCTGTCAGGTGTTTGATACCTGCATCAATTCTTGATTACTCTCCTATAGGAAGAAGAGGCAGATATTTTCTCGAATATCCCTAAAGGATTAACATAATCAGCTATTGAGTGCCACTGCAGCTACTTCACAAAAATGTAGTTAAGGCGGCACTTATCTGGCAGTGGGAAACTCAGCTCTGAGAGAAGGCACTTCATATATTAAGGCTTTAAATGGTTTTTTTTTTTTTTTTAGGGCACTCTTCACTAAGCAAGAGCTGCTCTGGAGGTTGAGAGGGGTGTAGCATCCACAGGGCTATTCAGCTCAGTGGAGCCAGGCATAGGAGAATCTCCCTGTGCCTGCACAGGGCTACCAGAGAAGGCTGAGAAGCAGTTCACCTCCAAGGAAGTTCCCATCTGATTCCCTGGAGGGAGGGACTGGTTGAAAGGCACAGAACCCAGACTTCCAGAAAAGCCAGATAAAAATTACATTACCTTAGTTAAAGAACGGCTGTGAATTGCTAATACCCTTTAAAACCTAGATGTGCCCATATCTCTGGGGAAACTTCCCATGATGAGGTAAGACAAATTGTTCCTGATCAATATCCTCTTTTTCTGTATGATGTAACTCCAGCCACAGAGATTTTAAGGGGCCTTTGCACCAGCCAGAGCTCTCTCAAGCAGGTGAATCAATTGGGTTGCTTTAGTAGAGAAGGCTGAAATGGCTAGTCCCCTACAAGAAGGTCAAGTTAGTCTCTCAGGTGGGCTGATGGGCCACAGTGGGGCAGAGACAGGAAAATCAGAGGACCTGGGCTGAGCTAGGTAGGTTTGGAGTGGAGAGAAGCATGTCCTTAGGAACAGAGGTTTGTACTTGAACTAGCTTTAAAAGTTTGACTACTTTCCTTCTACTCATTTTATGAGCAATATATATTCTGAGTGATCATCATACATATTCTGTAATTTTTCACTTAGAAAAATAGCTTTTGCATTTCATACAGCTTCTAATTCCAAAATTAGTTCAACATCTAGCAGTGAATGTAGAAATATATACCCCTTTTGGAGACATACTTAGGGCTGGTATTGATTTATGCTGTACCATGATTTTAGTCTTATGGGATAATCACCTTGTCAAGGCTATATTTATTGTTGTGGCTATTAAATCACATTAATTCCTTGGCGATTACATGAGATAAAGCATCTACAAACTGCAGCAGTGACAGAATTCAGTTTTTCTCCCTAAATAAACTCAATACAAAGATAGTCATGTCCTAGTTTTTCAATGGCATTCCAACTTTTTTTTTTTTTTTTTTTTTTGGCAGGGAAGGAAAGCCATTTTCAAGACAGACACTGATGCTTTAAAAGGATTTTTCACACGTGAATTATTTAATCC
>NW_012117488.1:7841625-7888958 GCF_000951035.1 Colobus angolensis palliatus | reverse complement strand
ATTCCAACTTTTTTTTTTTTTTTTTTTTTTGGCATGTCTACTGAGCATTAGAGTTGCAGCTTGTGCTTTGCCATAGATTTGAACTCTGGTGGAAAAACCGCTTGAGGGAGAAGAACCGTGGAGACAAGTGCTAATGGCAACACCACGCAGAAGCAAATTGCCTATCAAATAGGACAACTTAGTGTCACAGAAACATTTGCAGGGGAGGAAAAAAGGAGGAAGCAGAAATGATTCAATACTGGCTGCCCTTGATTAGGTTGCTTTCAGTAGATTTGTATGGAAATGCAAATTCTCTCTAGAACACGAGGAGTTTATAATAACATTGTCTAGACCTAACTTTTCTTAAAACTCCTAAGGCGGTGAGAAAATTAGGGTCGTGCAGTGAAGGAGTTTCTTACATTGGAATATGTGTGGATAAGATTATTTTGAAAACTGACATGATGAAGCCCATGCCAGATTCACCTTGGATACAAAAGCTGATGTCACTGTTTGGTAGACCCAATGTGGCCTAGCCAGTGGCCCTGCAACCCTCCAGAATGTGGTGCCTCCCCTGAGGGGCAAGTCCTTCCTTGTTGCTACTCATGACCCAGCCTTACCTTACTTAGAAAGATACCTAAGAATACTGGCATCTGACAAAAAAACGTCTAGGTGAAGGTTGCTGACTCTGGGATCTTTCGAAAAGATTCTGCTTGCTTCGCCTTTGTAATAAAGCGTCAGAGAGGACTTCATCCAAACTTATTCGCCTTTTCTTCCTTGCATTTGATTCTGGTCATTAATCTGGGGCAGGTTTTTTAGCTTGATTGAAACCGATGTCTGTGACCAAAAGTCTTGTTTGTATGCCTCGCATGTACTTCATTTTTATGAATCCCAAATACCTTTTATCTACAACCCATACCTTAGAAGGAGTCCCCAGGCCAATGAGGAAAGAGAGAATAATGAGGAACACGAACTGTGCACAAAGTTTACTCTGGGCTCTGTTATTGGTTCATTTTGGACCAGTGAACTGAATCACACTTAATGATGCAGTAAGTTTGAACTCCAGTAGAAATGATAATAAGTGAGTTTTAAAATGTAGATGCCTCCACCATAAGAACAGATTAAAAGAGTCCCAGAAATTGAAAAAAATAGCCTCATTGGTCCATCATGGGTTTTGTAAGAAAATGAATAGCTGGTACCTCATGCAGCCAGTTCCTGTTTAATTGATTTGTTTTTGTATTTCTTTACTTTTCTTTACATTTCTTTTCTTTTAAAAAGGAGCATGGAACACCTGAACTGTGAGATATGTGCTTTTGTTCTGCCTTCTGATATATCCAGCGAAGAGGCAGAACCAGCCTTGAAGAGCTCGGCATCTCTCTGAAAGCACCTATCTTGATAGTAAACAGATTTTCCTTCAGCCCCACCCAACATACCCATTCCCACCTCCCCTTTAATCTGCTTTGCCCTGACATTTCCTCCAGGTTATCTTTCCATTTCCAGCTATCACTCCTTCAGGCTTTCCATACAGACTTTTACAGGGTGTCCTAACTCCAGGGACTTTTCTTCCCTCTTTAATTTTACAATAGATATGTTACTGAGCTGTCTATCTGAATAGAAAAACCCTAACACAGATTTCCCCACCAGCATGCTTCAGAGAGTGGATGTAACTTTTTATACTTATTATTCTCACCTACAAAATCATGTTAGGAAACAGCTTAAAATAAATTTCCCTTTGTGTTGTACTTGGGCCTGGTCTGCCCCAAAACCCCCTTCTAAATTATTGACTTTAGAGAAGGTAGAAGAGGTTTGTTCATTTCTCTGCCTTCCCTGACTGCTCATTCTCCCCTCTCTTTAAAACCTGACCCTCTCATTTTCCCCTAACCTCTCTCTTTCCTGGTCTCTTGGGGGTGATATGGTCCTTCCCCTACTTAATAATCTTTTACCACTGTGGCCAAAAGCAGATCGTAATGCACTGCTCTGGCAAACTGTATCTCTTAGTCTTTCTCTCACCTAGTTTTACGTTTTTCCCAACTGTTTCTCTTGGTACTCAAGTTTTCCAGGAATTCCATGAAACTTTCATTCAAGCTATTCAAGTGTATATTCCTCCAGCCTGCCAAAAGGCCCTCTCTAGGTGGGTTTTCCCCAAGTCCCCAAGTACTTTTGCTAATGAAGCTGCTGAACGAGAGCTAATTTATCACTCTGTTTTCACTATATTAGGGCATAAGAGAGCCATACCTGGAATGGATTATAGATCCATCCAGTGTCCCATGCATCCTGTATATCAAGGTAAGCAAATGCTGCGTTGTGTTAAGTGTCAGCCTCGAAACAGCTGACATTTGTTATTTTAATTAATAGTTTACTTTGCTGAAATAAGCTTCTGTGAGAAGCTACGACTTTTTATTAAATCTTCACTGCAGCATTGTTTTCCCTAGATTGGGAGACAAAAGCTAATTTTCAAAACTGCTTTATCCTGCAAGGTCACAGTCAACAGCTTGTGTGCACATGTCAGGGAAACATCTGCTTCTGTGCCACAGATAGAAGTAAAATTTGCTTTATTTTGAAATTTAAATTTACTTTTACTTGGAGGAAAATGATGAGTCAGTCATTAAAGAGCTATTAAGTGATGTTGATTAGGCAAGACTTTTTAACCAGTCATTTTGTCTCACAACCAATGCTGAAATTTCTCCAGCCTCAGCATTCTGCTTAGACATCACAGGGAACTGTGGTCACTGGCACATCTGGATCCAGACCAACTTGTCTTTTCATTAATGCAAATCATTATTATGTAATTACTCAGCCTGCAATGTAGAGATCATTGATTTCTTTTGCCCAGTAGCAGTATTTTTAAGTCACTGATGACAAAGGGAACTTTCAGGACAATCCAAACTATACAAATTAGCTCCAGTTCAAGAAAGGCAAACTTACTTAAAAGTTTCCAACACTAAATTTAGTCCTAAGATTTTCTCTTTGCTTGGAATAAATTAACCAAGGAAAGTTGATTCCTTCATGTTGCTTTAATTACTTTTGGTAATGTATTTTACTCATCAAATTTCTAAGACAATAACACTTTAGTGTTCTTTCCCCAAATGGACTTGTGTTTTGTCCATTCCATGGTCCCATATCATGTCCCAACTCTCAGGGGAGTCAGTCACTTTTCTGAGAATGCCATTAACTCCTTTGGAGAGAGATAACCCTAATATAAGCAGGTTCGTAGTCTTTTGATGTTTTAGGGTCTTGTTTCTCTGAGCCCAGATATGTCCTCAAATACTGCCTTTCAGAAAAGCAGATTGCTGTCTAGATGATGACATTCCTATCTCTAGTAGCCCTGTGTCTATTAGTTTCTTACATTTTGTGATAGATTTTATGATTGACCCCGATTCTTTATCCCACCCAGCATCTACAGCCCTGCCTTAGCCTCACTGTGGGAAGAGTACTTCTCCATTTCCAACTTTGGGCTCAGTAATAGGATTTATTTTGACAAACGACATGTAGGTAAAAGTGGCAATGAGCCAGTCCCAAGCTAAGCCTCTCAATATTCTGCTATATTTCTGCTTTCCTCTTTGCGTATCTACCATGACCATGAGAAATTCATGCCTTTCCAGCCCATGGATGCAAGGAAGATGAGAGAGATTGGAGAAGAGCTATTCCAACTGAGCCCTGCCTAGATCAACAGAACTCTAGCCAACTCATGGTGACATGAGCTATAAAAATTGATTACTGTTTTATGCCAATATGAGCTATAAAAATTGTTCTTTTATGCCACTGAGTTTTGGGGTGGTTTGTTAGGCAGCAATAACTGACATTACATATGTGTTATTTTTATTACAGCTCTATTAAAGTACAGTAAACTCTGCATATTTAAAGTATACAGTTAAGTTTTGACACAGCAAAACCCTCATGAAATCATTCCTACAATCAAGATACTGAACATACCCATCACTACCAAGCACTTCTTCCTAACCTTTTCTAATCACCTGCTTCTGCCTCTCCTTCCTCTCCTGGCCCTCCTCCACTCTCAGGCAATGTACTCTTTAGAATGTATTTTGCATTTGTTTATTTGTTTTCAGCCCACATCTAGCAATTTTCATGTGGACTATTCTCTACCATCATGAGTTCACATGTAAGGACTGTGTTCAGATTTAGTAGGTACTACCTTGAAAGACCACGGGGCCCATTGTGCAGAAAATCTTTGGTAGGAGGAAACATAGGTAACCCAAGAGCATAGATTTTTGGAATGACACAAGCCTATTTTGGATTCTAGCTCTGATATTTAATTGTTCTGTGACTTTGAGCAAACAGGTTTGAGCCCCAGTTTGCTCAAATTTTGAAAAGGGTGGGAAATATACCTATCCGCATGGGTTATTCTGAGGGTTAAACGAGATAATGTATGAAAAGTGCTTAGCATAGTAACTGGTACGTAGCATAATCTCAACAAATAGTAGCTGCTATTATTAGCTGTATCTCATCAGAATAGCTGTCACTTAATGTACACAGTAGAGAAAAAAGAGGCAACCTGACTGTGCCTGGCACATAGCAGTCACTCAGTAAACACTGAAATGAATTTTTTCAACATTTATTTCTTTGGCTGTAATGGGACATTCATTTGTAAAATGAGAGGCTCATGATATTAAGCCAAAGTTGGCTCTCTTTTTAAAATAAACTTATTCTACACTTTTATACCTAATATTGTCTACAACCCCCAGACCATCTGTAAGGAGTGCATATAGAAGTAGTAGCAATTGCCTTGGGAAAAGGGGTCTCCTGTACCAGACTGACACCTGTTGTCTGTTCTCCACGGGATTCTAAAGTTTAAGGTCACTCAGAGCTTTTCTCAGGATCTAGCACTTATCTCAGCTTTTCTTCACTCTTCTTCCAATTTCACCTTCTTTGCAAAGAGTAATACTACCACTACTACTACTACTAATAATAATAATAATAGAGAAATAAAGGGTCACGTTTGTGCTTCATATAGGGCCCGCCCAATGAAGCATGAAACAACTGGACAAGCACAGATTTGGGTCCATATCCCCCCTTCTTCTGTGTCCTTCTGCCACAGTGAATCCCCAGGAACTCTGTAGTCCTCCTCCTGATGGCCTCCCCCTAACTCCCATGGAAGTCATCTCTAATACCTGACATCCCACATCCAGCCTGGGCCCTCTGGGAGACTGCTGCTGTCACCTGCTGACTCTGCTGTGTGCTGTGTGGCTCAGATCCTGACACCTTGTTTCGATAGCTCATTTTGCTGACTGTGACCCTCAGGACTCCTCCTGAGCAATAATCCTCTGGCTCCTCCAGCCACAGTTAGGGGGTAGATGCTCTCACTTCCACCTGGTATCTCAGACCCAGGCCCTGAGAGGGAGCCAGGCCTCTCTCAGGCAAAAGGTTGGGATAGAAACAATGACTATCCTCAACAGTCATGCATGTCACACTACTCCCCAGATACACACGGACCCCACTTGGGGGTCTGGAAGGCTGCTGTGCCACCTTGCCAGAGGCAGGGTTCCACCAAGGGGGTTCCTTCCATTGTTAGCCCCTTCCTTGGTCAGTTACTAAGTCACAGATCCCACCTTTCTATAACTCCGCTTTTGTGACACTGGGAACTGGGACTCTAAAAATGACATTTCTCACTTGTCAGCTAATGCCCTGCAAGCTTCCATCAATGGGAATTTTTAGAGGGGTAGTGTTTGAGGCTGAATTGTGTCCTCTCAAAATTCACATGTTGAAGCCCTAATGCTCAGTACCTTAGATTGTGACTGTACTTGGAGATAGGGCATTTAAAGAGGTGACTAAGTTAAAATGAGGCCATTAGGCTGGGCCCTCATCCAATCTGCCTGGCATCCTTGTAAGAAGAGGAAACCTGGACACACAGAGAGCCAGCAGGGGCACACTTCTGCCCACGGAGGGAGGACACTGTCAGAGCACTTCGAGGAGGTATCTGTCTATCTCTAAGCCACGGCTAGAGGCCTCAGGAGACAGTAAACCTGCCTGCACCTTGATCTTAGACTGCCAACCTCCAGAATGGTGGGAAATAAATGTCTGTGGTGGAAGCCCCCCAGTCTGTGGTTGTTTTGTTGTTGCTGTTGTGACGGCAGCTGGAGCAGACTGACACAGAGACTGGCAGACAGAAGCAGAAGAGACTCACTCTCTCCAGGGCACTGACTCTTCCTGTAAGCAGCACCCCGCACCCAACAGCAGCAGGTGTTCAGGTTCCAGCTCTTCCACTGGCACTCCCAACACGAGTCTCACTCTGTCCCTCTGAGGGAGAGGCACCCTGTCCTCCCAGGCTGAGTCCCCACAGACCCCTCTTCTAAGCTTCCAGTCCAATTTCCTCTTTGTCCTCCCAGCCCCGGGGATGGAAGCCTTTTCCTGCAGCTGTTATCTGTGTTTGCTTTTATCATCCTTCCATACTCCCAGACTTCTCCCTCCTGACCTCACCACCCCTGCTGACCCTCAACCCCTCGCTCCTGGTGTTTGCTTAACCAGCACTGGTTTGATAATACCGTCAAAAGTTCAAGTTGCTGGCCGGGCGCAGTGGCTCACACCTGTAAGCCCAGCACTTTGGGAGGCTGAGGCGGGTGGATCACAAGGTCAGGAGATCGAGACCATCCTGGCTAACATGGTGAAACCCCGTCTCTACTAAAAAAACAAAAAATTAGCTGGGCGTGGTTGCGGGCGCCTGTAGTCTCAGCTACTTGGGAGGCTGAGGCAGGAGAATGGTGTGAACCCAGGAGGCGGACCTTGCAGTGAGCCGAGATCGCACCACTGCACTCCAGCCTGAGTGACAGAGCAGGACTCCTCTCAGAAAAAAAAAAAAAAAAGAAAGAAAGAAAAAAAAGTTGCTGAAACAAGAGCCCTGAATGGGGAAGATATTTGCTATGAGCAGGGTGATACTAGTTTGCTATTGCTGTGGTAACAAATACCACACACTGAGTGGTTTAAAACAATATAGATTTATTATCTTACCTTTCTGTAGGATGGAAATCTGACACGGGTCTCGGGCTAAAATCAAGGTATTGGCAGGGCTGCAGTCCCTTCTGGAGGCTCTAGGAGGGGAATTTTATTTCCTTGCCTTTTCCAGCTCCTAGGGGCTGCTCCCTTCCTCCATCTTGGAATCTCTCTCTCTCAGGGAGGTTATATGCAGCCTGAAAAGGTTCTCTGTAAGGATTTGTGGGATTTGATTGGGCCCACCTATATAATCCAGAATAATCTCACCTCAGATCCTCAACCTTAAGGTTATTTGCAAATCCCTTTGCCATGTAAGGTAACCTATTCACAGGTTCCTAGGATGAGGGCGTGCACACCTTTGCAGGGCATTGTTCTGTCTACCTAGGTCTTTCTAGATTCCACCCAATCTTCCACCTTTCTTACTTGACATGACTCCCTATCTCTAACCACAAGTGAGTGTCTTTGCTCAAACTCTCAGAAGCCTGTTTACATGCCCTTGACCTTGTCGGGGCAATGGAAACAGAGTCCCTGAGATCTGGTGCCTGGTTGTGAAATTATCTTTGTGGTGACTTTATGCCAGTTCATGTACCTCTCTTGAGGCTCAATTTTCTTACGTATAATATGGAGAAGTTGATACCAAAAACACAACCCAGTTCTAAAGTAATAGGACTGCAGGAAAACAGTATGACAGACACTCTAATTATCCTAAGGGAAGAGAGTTAGAGAGCAAGGTAGGCTGGCTGATTGCTGGGGTACTGGCAAGGATGTATGGATGTCAGCAATGTATTCACCCCTCTCACCCAAGACGTAGACCAAGGGCTTTCTGCTCAAGTTTCTCCCTGTGCTGTTCTGATCGGCTTCTGAGTAGAGCAGAAACATCACTCGCACTGTTCCTGCAGTGTGGATACAAGACTCCTTTTTCTGCAGGGTTGTGTGCAGTTTCCAATGGCTATAGAAAAACTTCTAGGACTGAAGTCCTTTTCTTGGGGCTTATGAGTTACATTGAAAACCAACATCAGAGACCATATTTGCAAGGGAAGGACTCGGAGAAAAGGAGATAGAGTGGAGTAGGGGAGAATCAGCTAGTTAGCCAAATTTTCTCCAAATTATTATTATTATTATTGTTATTGTTATTATTATTGTAGTGGAAAAACAATGAGAACATAACTAATTGTATGTGTTTCAAAACTAAATACCACTTTTTCTTTACTTAGAGACCTGGTGGTTTCTCTGGGCATTCTGAAGAACTGTTTAGCCATGAAATTTGATGAGGCAATTCAAAAGAATGTCAGTCACTCCATGTCGTTGGCTTACCCGGTTGAGGACCGGGCCTTGCAGCCCTCACAGCTGCTCATGCCCATTGGAAGGCACCCTGGCAGAGAGTTCTTTGCAGTTTATGTTCCTGTAACCTGAATCTAGAAAGACCTAGGTAGACAGAACAATGCCCTGCAAAGGTGTGCACGCCCTCATCCTAGGAACCTGTGAATAGGTTACCTTACATGGCAAAGGGATTTGCAAATAACCTTAAGGTTGAGGATCTGAGGTGAGATTATTCTGGATTATATAGGTGGGCCCAATCAAATCCCACAAATCCTTACAGAGAACCTTTTCAGGCTGCATATAACCTCCCTGAGAGAGAGAGATTCCAAGATGGTGGAAGGGAGCAGCCCCCAGGAGCTGGAAAAGGCAAGGAAATAAAATGAATGTGTATGGATGTGGAGGCAGTAAGTACTGGAAGAAAAAGAAAAACATGTTTTTCTCCCTGATCTATGATAGGTTTTGCACATATTTTCTATTTTTTAGGGATTTGTATTTTTTAGTGTCAGGCTTCATTTCGGAAGGCATTGGGGTTTGCTCTGTGATGATTTATTTGTGTGGAAGAGGGAAGTTATTGGTTTTTCCTCATTTATATGTAGGGCCCCTTACAGGGAAATATTTTTAGAAACATTTTTATTTCTCTTCATATTTTTTCCAGTTGTGGTGTGTTTGCTTGCTTTTGGGGTTGACTGCCTATATCCCTTTTCTGTGCAAAGTTAGAAAAGAAATATTTAAACAATAGAAGACGTCATGGCACCTATGCATTTGTAGGTGTCATTGTGTTTGTAGGTATCATCTAGTTAATAATGCAGGTGTTCTGAGCCTCTTTCTGAGATGGTGCAGCTTTCGTGGGTAGGGCAGTAACAGTGAGGCTGAACAGTAATGCGGAGAGGCCCTGCAGTCCTTTCTGTACTCTTCTACCCATATGTATTCATGGATGAACTGTACTGTTGACAGATCTGATTTTTTCCTGCCACAGTCAGCTCTATTATCCTGCCTCAGGCTTGAACCTGCAGCAGCTGAATCTTGTATTTGCTCTGCCTGAGGCCTTAACCTGCTGCTCTTCCCTTCATCCCTTATTTGTTCCTTCCTTGTGCCACCTGTTTGTCTTATCTGGCGCTATAAGAAGGCATTCCCTCCATCTCCTTATTCCACCACTAGTGGTTAAAAAAAAAAGTCCCATATGGCTTTCTTTCACCTTTTGTGTGCTGGAATCTGCCCCGGCAGTTATCAACATGAGTTTTCTTCAGACATGTGAATTGCAAAGCTGATTTCCATTTGTTCTAAGCAAATAGACCTCACTACCAGGTGTCAGAAAGGCACATGGGTACTCTGTGCACACTTAAAAGAACATTAACAAACAAGAATTGTAACAGGTTCAATATGAATGACACCAAAAGCCAAAGACCCTAGTAAAATCTTTTTTTAAGTAGAGACTCAAAGCAGGGCTCTTATTGAGACCAACAAATACTCTCCTGACACTTTCTAAGGGTACAGCTCCCCACATCTCTCATTTTAGAAGTGTATTAGTTGGTTTTCACACTGCTATAAAGAAATACCCAAGACTGGGTGATTTACAGAGGAAAGAGGTTTAACTGACTCACAGTTCCGCATGGCTGGGGAGGCCTCAGGAAACTTACAATCAGAGCGGAAGGTGAAGGGAAAGGAAGTACATTTTTCACACGGTGGCAGGAAAGAGACAGTGTGAGACTGAAAGAAAAACCACTATTTATGAAACTATCAGATATTGTGAGAATTCGCTCCCTATCACAAGAACAACATGGGGGAAACTGCTCTCATAATCTAATCACTTCCCACCAGGTCTCTCCCTCACCACCTGGTGATTGCAATTCAAGATGAGATTTGGGTGGGGTCACAAAGCCTACCCAAACAAGAGGTGCACTGTGTAATCTGGTAACCACCGGCCACATGAGCCTATGAAGCATTTGAAATGTGGCCAGTCCAGGTTGAAATGTGATGTAATTGTAAAAAACAAACCAGATTTTGAAAACTTAGTATGGAAACAGATGAATGTGAAAAATCTCATTGATAATGTTTTCACATTGATGACATCTGAGATGAAAATATTCTGGATATATTGGGTTAAGTAGAATATGTTCTTTAAAATTAATTGTACATGTCTCTTTTTACTTCTTTTCCATGCAACTAGTAATAGAAAATTTAAAATCACATAGCTTATATTTCTATTGGACATTGCTGTTCTAGAACTTGATTAAAGAATGATGCTTGGGATATCTGTTTTTCCATCCCTCTGGAATGGAATTCTGAAAGACTAAAATTGACAGATATATTACTATTCTTTAGGTTCTTTTCAAAATATTTGACATGACATTAGGTCACCAGAAGGAAAGTTTTGTACAATTTAGACACCTATTATTTTAAACAGATTTGGTTAACATCTTTTAAAAAGGCTGCCTTCCATTTTATGTACTGAGTTTTTTTCTTAATAAAGCCTGGTTTCTTTTATTTATATACTGCCTTTTCATCCGATAAACTCAATCTGTTTTGAGATAGCTCAACCTTTCTGAGGTGCTCCCAGTTTGTACAAGGATTTATAAAATAACATGATTCCTACCCTTAAGGAGAACATACTTCTAATGAACAAAAACGGGCAGTCAAACTTCCTCTGGTTATGGAATTTTAATAGACCAAGTTGTAAATTGAAAAGAAGAAAGGGTTGTGATACAGGTTACATTTTCATCATGTTTCATATTTTTTTAGAGTAATTTTTGTAATACAGTTTAACCAAAAGGAACAGTATGACTTCACTGCTGAGGATGAAACCCTGTTGTTGGTACAAATCACAGATTTGTGATGCCCCAAAAGTTATTTTTCAGGGTTTGAAAAATACTAATAGTGGACATTTATATAGAACTCATTGTATGCTAGATATCGCTAACTGCTTTGCATTTAAGAATTCGCATAATACTTGAGAATCCTAGGAGACAGAAACAATATTTATAGTCATTTTACAGAAGGGCAAATTGAGGTATACAGCAGTTGAATAAATTGTCCAAGGTCATGCAGCCAATGAGCAGAGGGAGAAATAATGAATACAAGCATTCTGACTGCAAGACTGGGCTTTGAATCTCCCCACCGCACTATTTCATTGCCGTAATATAGACGATTCATGACGACAACTCATCCTGGTTTTGTCTGCTAAATTTTGAAGGCCCCCTGAAATTTGAAGGACAATCTCATTTTCACCTTTATTTTTTCTCACCATATCGTTTACCAGAAATGAATACATGACAAAATGATTCACTTTGGTTTCACTCTGTTTTCCTTTGCCTCAGCACTGTTACTAAAATAACTAAAACAGAAGAGACAAGTGGTATGAGAAGATGCAGCCTAGATAACCAATACAGTATCTAGAAGTCTCTGTACTTTCTTTCTTTGCAGCTCTGAACACAAGCCAAGTCTTACCCTTGTTCATGGATTTGTATAGAAAATCCATTTGCATACCAGAAGAGAGAATGGGGCTTTTAATGATCTTAATGGAAACTAGAAATATATTGCTTTCCTGATAAGTTGTCATTTTGCATGTTCATCTTCCTGGCACCAGAATACAAGCATGTAAACCTGTGAACTGCTGCCTATCATTAGAGAAACTGATGTGACATTCCCAGCTTTTGCAGCCTATTCCCATACCCAATTTTTGTGCTGCTACATGTTAGTTTGATTTTACTTTTCTCTCCTGGATTTAAGTTCTTAAAAGCTAATTTCCAATGTCAGCCCATAATAATTCATACAACGCTCAACACAAAACCACATTTTTAAGAAATTACACTCCCCAGTCGATCCAGGGATTCTTTCCAAACAAGCTTCTGAACTACCTTGCAAAATCTTTAGCAATATTCTTGGAACCTTCTGACATTATTCTTAATTAAGGTTTACATGTTAATATTGAACAATAAAATGAAGATGGCATAATAACACAGAAAAATTAGAACCAAAGTAATTAGCAGCAATGATACTTGTTCACTGAATTGTATCATTGCACATATGTGTCCTTGCCAATTTATAATTTTTTTCAAGTTATTAATTATAACTTCTGAAGCAGTATATTTAAAATACCTCAGGAACCATCTCCTAAACATCCCTAGATTTAATGAAAAGCTAGTGATTATTGCCTTAAATAGCAGCAGAAATGCCTCTCAACCTTAGAGAAATCAGTTATCTCTAATTTATCTTGTCTGTGAACAAGCATCTATTGTTTGTCACATTTTTCCTAAAGTTCATTACCAATAATATAACTTTGCTTTGTTTACATATTCCTTACAACTCAGGTGGACATTTTTTCTTGTCTCTAGTTTGCTTTTTTCTTGAAGAAGAAAACAATATGAATATCTTTTATGATTGAAATTGATTAGGACAAAACCTAACAGATATATTAAAAATAGAAAAGTTATTTATTTAATAAAAATGTGCTAGCAAGTAGGGGGGAAAATCCAAGGTGTGTGACAGAAATAAAAATTACTTTACACATGTCCTTCAAAAAAGTTTAATACATAGTCAGGTTACATTACTGCACATCAAATTCTCTAGGTCTCTGGCTGCCAGTAGCAATTATCTGTAAAAGAACATGTTTTCCCCGGTGACTCACTATCGGGAATTTTTGAGTATACCTAAGCATAGCCTTGAGCAAAACTCCTATGGGGCATATTTGGAATACAGGATTTCATTTGGATGCAATATCAAGGTTTCAGTGCAATATGTCTATCTATATATTTTTACATCTGTTTTAACATATTGATGTGTTTATCTGTTGGCTTTAATTACATGATATAAGTATATATAAATGTAAATAGTACTCCTGAGCTTCCACTCAAGTTTTGTCTGAGGTATACAAATATATTTCCCTAGATGCCTGCATGATTTTATATTATAATGATGTCTCCTGAATTTTCATGATTACTTTGCTAAAAAGGTGTCAAATATTTGCAGATTGCTGAGGCACTAAGTCTCATTCTATTTGACCAGGTCATATTTCATTAGTTTCCAATGACCAGTGGGGTCCCAACTAGTAAAATCTTTTGTGTCCATCCCAACCTTAGACTGGTTAATGATGAGGTCACCTTTTAAAGGCAATTTAAGCATAAGTCCAAATTCTTCAAACATTTTTGTGCCTTTTTGTAGAGAAACCAAGAATGGGAAGAATAAATGTTTTCAATTGATGACCATTAAAGATTCCGAAAGTAAGTTCAAATATTCAAAGGTTAAACTGTAATATGTCTGTCCTAGGGATTTCAGACATTGAGTATGCTATGGTTTGAATCGGGATGCCACAACAGTGATATGGTAGTTCCCCAAAATTTGAGGCCCCAAAAGATATTTTTCAGAATTTGAAAAATACTAATAGTGAACATTTATATAACCCTCATTAAATGCTAGATATTACCACATATTACAGTGTTTCCCTAATATACAGAAATCAGATGTTGGAGTGCCTACTGGGTTAGAATTTAGAAAGGAGCAAAAAGGTGTCATTGGTTCTGACAATAGGCAGGCAAAGAAAAAGAAAGAAAGGCTTTATTTAAAAATTAAATTCAATAATCAGCTTGCCTCTTTGCAAGCTTTTGAATAGTACATAGCAAGCCCTTCTTTACATTTGAGGAACGGAGCTAGCCAAAATGAAATAATTCACTTTTGTGTCCATTTTCATAATGAGAATGTATGTCTTCCCCCTTTGAGTCCCCACCAGCTCACTCGAGGTGGCTTAAAGCAACCATAATCCTACAAGAGCAGTGATAAGCATGTTGTCAGGTTAGCGAAGCACTTGCTTTATAAATGAACCACTGATGAGTCCCTAACATTGGCTAGTGTGCTCAGGGTGAACAGGTAGGGTGGCAGGCAAGGTGAACAATGTTGCTGTAATATCTGAAGATGGACCACGTATGCACCCAGTTTAGTTGACGGGAGATTTTTAAAGGATCTGATTTATCCATTCTTCAACATGGGGCCTACCTGAAGGGTTCAGGTGATTCCTTCTCTAAGAAAACAGTTTAGAAGGTGAGTTTCCTGCAAGTCTGCATTAGTTGGAGAAATCTGGAGAACATCAGTTTTTACCCTAATACATTAGGTTTAATGTTTGCAAGGGCCATGTAAACCATTTGGGATTTTTATAGAGCCATATGCACTTTTATTATTGCAAAGGACAACAGTGTTACAGTCATGATAAATAAAATTATTTGCAGGCCTTTGCAGCTTAGGCAATCCAGTGATACTGCATTTTAAGTTCTGTGACCACAAAATGTAAATGAAGTTGAAATGGCAGAAATTTTCATCTTTTCTACTTGTAGTAATTCTCACAGAATCATGAATGCTTTTCTTTCTCTTTCCTGGATCTCTCCAAATAGATCCCATTTATCTGATTGGATTTCTGTCCCATCTTTCTACATATTACAGCTAATTAGTACCCCCTGATGAGAAACAGTCCACTGATGGAAAAAGCAGTTAGATAAGATCTGCATTAACAAATGTAGTTCATTTAATATCATTTGTGCTGCTGCATTATTAATAATACATAATTACCCTGCACAGGCTGGAAGGGGAGAATAAAACCGTTCTTTAATTTCTTGGCCTTTGCAGAGAAACAGTATATTAGAGAGAGTAAAACAGTATTGGACTATTGGTTGCCATCCATCATAGAGCTTTATATGTCACACAATTTTATTAATTTGTGGTCTGGCTAGAATTTCTATATTTCAACACAAATCACAGATTACCCAGAGACAACCATTTTGTGGAATTTTGAAAAGGCCAGCCTTTTATTTCAGAATGTTAAATTGGGAAGCCCAAATGGATAACTATCAGAAAGTTGAGATTTTCAGCCTGTTATTGAAAACATTTCACTGCAGTAGATGATGAATGTCATTTTGGTTGGTACCTAATGTTCACAAAATTTGATTTAACACAATGGATCAGTCTGACTTTATTCTCCCCATTCTCCTGAATCAGGGTGTGCTGGATTAGAAAGGGATTCTGGCAAAAAGCCTCTGTTAAAATAATACAACAAGCAGTGACGGCAGCATAAGAAGACCGGCCGGCATTGACTGAATACCTGCTTTATGCCAAGTTTTATGTTAAACCCTTTCCGTGTAGCCATTCTCATGATGATCCTATGATGGGGGTTACTATTTTTATTCTAGAGGTCATCCAAGTCTGACAAGACCTCACAGGCTGTTTTGAAAGGAAAATCTGTAGAAAAGAGGCTATGCTCCCTGCATTTTTCTCTGCTCTGCTTTCCGGCTATCAAAATCAAGACTCTTGAATGTGAGTTGCCAAATGGGCAGTGTAAATGCATATGGAGCTGCCCTAAGTGGGTTTCTTTGCACAGGTGAGGCCAGCTGGGATGCAGGCCCAACAGTTGGCTCAGAAAACTGTGGATCCCCTGATTCCAGGTCTCATACCCAAAGGAAAGAGAAAGTTGGGGAAAGGTCAAATGGAGGGCTGAACATTGGAGGCATGCTTATTTTCTCTCATTAAAGCCATTGTATTTCATTCATCAACCCATTCACTTATTCAGCAAACCCTTAGCCCTACTATACCAAACATTTGAAAAAAGAAGAAGAATTCAAAAGAAGGATTTGAAATTTGAAATGGGGAATAAGGACTCTTTTGTTGTCATCATAGAGCTCACATGCCTCTTGCAAAGATAGGCTTAAAGATAAATTGCTCTAATTTGGTGTGCTGTAGGAACAATGTCAGCACAAAGAATGGAATGTTCAGCCCTGCCCAAGTGGGCCACAGAAGGTTTGACAGAGACCAGAAACTGATTCTTGCAGAATGAGTGCTGTTTTCCTGGTAGACTGGTAGGAACTTGTTATCTCTCCTTGTAATATTGTTGTTATTGTTTTAAACAATAAACTACAAATTCTGCGCTACCTAGTAGTTGAGTGCAGGAAATTCTGTTGCTCATTAGCACATGGCATCCTTCTTCTTAAGGTTATGCTATCAACATTTCAATATTCCTTCAATATGCTTTTAAACTAGAGACATGATGGAATGGTTAGTGTACATGCCAATAATCAATGATGAGGCGAGAAGAAAGATGGGTAGGATGTGGGCTGATATTAGGATTTAGATATAACTCATAGAATATCAGTGTAGGACCTTTATTCATAGTGAATTTTTTCCCAGCAAACTTACAGGTATGTCACAGTCTTGAAATACAAATTATTGTGTTTGTTTCTCCTCTCAAAGATTTTAATGTTTACAAGGTGTAGGACAGAATAAAAGTTCTCTGAAAGTTAAATAACATCTGCCCTGTCACAGCAATTAGTTCAGATATTAGTGTATCAAGTCATGTTATTCATCTGCAATTTCCTGTATCATCCATTTCCCCTGCTAAAAAGTGGACAGCCAGCTCCCTTTCCAAGTTTAAAACACTGCCACAATCTCTCTCAGGCATTGCAAAGAGACAGCCATAGTGTGTTGGAGACTGTTGAGTATGCATCAAAACTCATTTTTTCTTCCTCTTGGATGGACAGATAGACTCTGTTTCCCACTCTTCCCTGAAGTTAAACAGGGCACGTGTCTGAATTCTAGCCAAAGAAATGCATGCAGCAGTGGTGTCCTCAGTCCATAAAACTCTGCTGGTTACCTTTCATTCCCTTTCCTTGTCCTCTGCCTAGAAGTAAAGTGTAGAACTCTGAGACTGTGCAGGATAGCAGAGGCTCAATATGGAAGGAGCCTAGGGCCCCAAGTCACTGCTTCCAGAGAGCACCAAACCAGGAACACCTTTCTTTGATTGTTGCATAAACAAAAAAGCAAATTTCCGGGGTGAAATTTTAGCATTTTTGCTTTGGCAGTTGGCCTCCTCTAAGACTTCTAAGCGCCTCCTTTAGATGAACAAAATCTGGAGTATCTGAAGGGTGTGTAAGGCAGAAGTCATGTGAGGTCTGCACACAGCACACTGCTACCATACAGTGTGGGAGGAGTGGCATTGAGCACCATTATCATGCGGGGTGGAGGTGGGTGCCAATCATCACCACTGTCATGTAAAGCTAGGGTGGGTGAGGGCAGAAGCCACTCTCATGTGCGGTAGTGGGTGGAGGAGTATTGAGCACTGCTCTCACATGGGGTGAGGGAGGGCATTGAACACCACTATCGTGCAGGGGGACTTGAGCTTTCTGTTTAGGTATCATTTCCCCTTGCAAGCTTCCCTAATCCTGCTGTCCAGGTTGAGCCTCCTGCACTCGCTTCCTTAGACCACTGTACTTTTCCTTTGTGGCACTTAACACACATAATTAAATGATTGATTTTTTTTTTTGAATGACTCTTCATTCCTATAATACAGGCCTTCCTGAGGACTAGGACTCCTTCATTCATTGTTGCATCCCCCTTGTCCAGAATTATGTCTGATATATCTGTATATATGTCTTGATGCTTATCAAATATCCCTTCACTGACTAGCTCTCACCTTTGAGGTGTTTATTCCATCTTAGTCTTTCACTCTTCCAACAGACAACAGATTGCGATTTTAGGAGGTTACAATCAATTACCTGTTAACCCCTTTCTATTTAGAAGAGATTAGGATTTTAAGTCTTCATTCCCAATAAATATCCCATTGTACAGCCATACGAAACAAAGACACACACATACATTTGCCATCACCATGGAAGCATACAGATATATATCGTAGAAAAAATTTCACGCGACACCCGCTAAGAGCCATCTCCCTACCCCTGGGCAGCCATAGACAATAGACACACACAAAACAGCCACAGACACCTAGAACAGAAACACACCTCCAAAGACAAACCCCTCCACTATTGACACACACTCAGATAAATACACATATACATGCCGAGAATCATTTAACATCTGCCATTTTGGTGACATTTATTCTATGCTTTCTTACCTCATCTAATAAAAGAAATGCATAAATCCCAAATGCAAATAACATTCTCACCTCTATTATTTATTCCATTTTTGGAGCTACTTTCCTTAAATCAGTGTCCCCTGTGGGAAGAAGTACATAGGGCACAGAGGGGGAAACAAATGTTTCTCCCAAAGTCTTCTATTATTCTATCATTTACATTGCAAATGTTATCAAAAATGCAAATGTATGTGACATCTCTAATCGTTTCTAGATCTTATGCTACGATAAACATTGGCTTGGTTAAATTGTATTTCTAAGAATAAAAGAGCTGAAGGTTTTGTTGTTGTTCTCTATATTTAGAGGTGCTTAGAGAAGACTACAATAATATTGTTTTTAGAAGTTACCCGTCCAAACTAATATGTTCATCATTCAAGGGATGCAGTATTTTGGGTTAAAGAACGTGATAGACAATGTCTCAAGTCAATCCACAATATGTGGGGATTATCTGAAAATATTTAGCCCTATGCTGGGGAATGAATAGGAAGATATACAAAAAATAACAATAATAATAAATAAGGCACCATGAAGTACCTGAGGGAGACCTCAAAACATTTAATCACTTCTGGTTTTCTTTTTCCATCTGCAAGGTTACAGACACGGCCTCCCCACCTCCGAGTAGCAATTATTGCTCCTTTCACTTCCCTGATTACCCCCTGATGCCCAGTCCACAGACAGAATAATATTTTTCAGAGTATGGTCAATCACTTTCAGATGCTGAGGAGGCAGCTCCTGGCAACATGAGGAGAACCAGCAACTAATTCAGCCTGGTCTTTTTGCCCCAGACATCGCCTCTTTTTTCCAATGAGTCTCATCCATGCATATCATAAAGGTGCTAGGATATGGGCCAGAGCCAGCCTGAATAGGAGGTGAAGCAAATCATACTGTTGTTCTTTTCACCATCACTGCAAATCTGCACACACCCACATGTTCTTTTTTTTATGTAGGGAGACCAGGCTTTGGGGAGCGTTTAGCACAGCACTCAAGCAGGTGGCATGTGGAAGACAGGAAAAGTCCCACCATTTTGGTTGTTAGAGGTTGATGATCTAAAAGGCTCAGTACTTTATTTGAGCATCAATTCCTGGAGCCACTTTCTCCCTACCTTCTGTCTTTCTCCATCACTTCCCAGCAATCTTCTAATTGTACCTTTCAGTGGGCCTGGGAAAATAAATATTTAGAGCAATGGCAATGCCAAGATAAAGTTGTCTCCAAACACTCAAGGAAAAACCAGTGTATTAGTCTGTCCTCATGCTGCTAATAAAGACGTACCCAAGACTGTGTAATTTATTTTTTAAAAAAAGGTTTAATGGACTCATAGTTCCATATGGCTGGGGCAGCCTCACAATTAAGGCAGAAGGCAAAAAAGGAGCAAAAACACATCATACATGGCGGCACCCAAGAGAGCATGTGCAGGGGAACTCCCCTTTATAAAACCATCAGATCTCATGAGACTTCTTCACTATCAGGAGGACAGCACAGGAAAGACCCACCCCCATGATTCAATTACCTCCCTCTGGGTCCCTCCTATGACACATAGGAATGATGGGAGCTACAATTCAAGATGAGATCTGGGTAGGGACACAGCCAACCCATATCAACCAGCTCTTCATTAACAGAACTTTTTTTTTTTTTTTTTTGAGGCGGAGTCTCCCTCTGTCGCCCGGACTGGAGTACAGTGGCCAGATCTCAGCTCACTGCAAGCTCCGCCTCCTGGGTTTACGCCATTCTCCCGCCTCAGCCTCCCGAGCAGCTGGGACTACAGGCGCCCGCCACCTCGCCCGGCTAGTTTTTGTATTTTTAGTAGAGACGGGGTTTCACCGTGTTAGCCAGGATGGTCTCGATCTCCTGACCTCGTGATCCGCCCATCTCGGCCTCCCAAAGTGCTGGGATTACAGGCTTGAGCCACGGCGCCCGGCCCATTAACAGAACTTTTATGAGCTCTGAGGAAAACCATAAATCCCTTCTCCTAAGAAAAATGCACATTTTAACACACAAACATAATTTTGAATGAAACATCAGAATTTTCTTTTTATTCTTGCTTAAATGTTCAGTGGCCTGCAGAACGCAAGGCCCTGTCATCTCTATCAGCCTTCTGCAACAGTCAAGCTGGCAGCCACACCACATGGAAAAGGATGGGCCTCAGAGCTAGAGGCCTGGATCTGCTGCCTACCGGCTCCATGACATTAATTTGCTTAACTTCCCTGAGAACTTCATTCCTTCATTCTATACATGAAGATAATAATACCCATCATAGATACAGCTGATGTTAGTTTTACAAGAATATGCCTTTCTCACCACTATGTCTCTTGTACCTTATAAAATGCCTGGACATAGAAGGGGCTCAATAAATGATCCTGACTGACAGAACAAATGTAAACCTGTTAGTACAGTGCCTGACTCCAAGTAGGTACTCACATTATTTTCCTTGTTTTTGTCACAGGATAGGAAATAAACTATGATTCCCAGATATTTCATAAGTGTAACACTCATTTCTCTTTGATCCGCTCCCCTAGGGCACATTTCCCAAGTGGTAATCCAGCAGCAGGTGGAAAGAGGGTGTCAGAAAGGATTCTTAAATGTCAGTTTTAGAGGGACACTTAAAAAAAAAAAAAAAAAAAACTTTCACATATATATATTTACATCTCCCATATATCCTGTTGTTTTGTGACTTTCTCTCATTTGATTAATGGTATTTATCTACTTAATGGTCATCGTTTCAGCATCATTTCAAAGCTGACTTTTGTTTGGAGTTAACAGGCTGGAGACAGATTTGAGAATCAAATTTATAGGGAGAGATAAAGAGATCTTAATTCTGTTAAGATTCCATTAACAAACAAACAGAGTCAGACATGAGCAACTGGAAACAGAGTCTTACTCAAAGGAGGTGCTTTCCAGAAAGAGAGTGAAGAGGAGAGCTCGTCCTATCTGGTCACTGCAGAAAGGAAAATGAGAGACAGAGTAGAAGCTGGCCGTGGAAAAGGCATGGCAGCAGGCTCACATCTGGGAAGGGAAAGATATGACAGTGGATTGAGGGGAAAGCTGAATTCAGGAAGAGAAGGGGCTTTTGTTCCATTCTCAAGGGTGGTTCCAACCGCCACCTGGATAGCTACAGATAGGTAGACAAAGCATGAATGCGACTTGACACTCCTGGCTGCCCTAGGCTCCCCAGTGGCCTGGGAACAACAAAGTAACAACCGTGACAAGCGCTTATTTTGTACCCAACAGTGTTCTAATTCCTTTACATAGTAAGTCATTTATTTTCACAAGAAACCTTTGAGAGAGTTACAATGATAACCCTTGTTTTGCATATGAGAAAATATAGGCATAGAGAGGTAATATAACCTTTACAAGTGCCACAACAGATTTTCTCATTTTCTACTAGCTAGTACTTACCAAGCATGTACCCTGTGCTTATCAGGCACAGTTCTAAGGACTTCACATGTATTAATTAACCCATATAATCCTCACAAGGATCTTCTCTATAAGGCAGGTGCTATTATTAATCCCATTTTACTGATGACCTAACAGAGGCACAGGTATGGTAAGCAGTTTGTCTGCGGTCACTCAGCTGGTAAGCAGCAGAGTTGGACATCAAACCCAGGAAGATTGAATCCACAGTCTATCCTCTTAAGTTTTGTTTTGTTTTGTTTTTCAATTTCTGCGATAGCATATCTACAATTTAGCTGAAAATCTGGCTGGGGATTGAACAAGTCCATAGTGAAACTGAGGTCAACAGTTGCAGGCTGGGCCTCCAAAGCTGAGGTCCAGGGGGAGTCAGAGCCAGACCTTAGAGGATCCGCAGGGCTGGTGTGAAAAGAAGTGCGTCCAAGTCAGCTAGGGAGATGACTAAGCTCTGTGGGAATCTTACCCATGTAGGAGAACAGACACTGAGATGCATCAGCCACAAACTTTATCAGCCACAAACTTTAGCCTGGACACAGCAGAAGGTGGGACAAGAATGATCACCCCCCACCCTCCCCTCACCACCAGAGTGGGGACCAGCCCAAGGACCAGCAGGAGTTTGGCAGGTCCAACCCCAATGCCTACCCTACCTCAATTCCACAAGGTTACATATTAATACATTACCCAGTGCCATGTGGAAAACAACAGGAAAGGGAGAAAGCAAATCCTGAGCATTAACTCCTATTTAGACAGCGTTCAAAAACAGATCGTTTAAACCAGCGGAAACTGAGATACTGTGGGCTAGGAAGTTTAAAATAAAGCTCTTTTTATCGGAAACACACTGTGTGGGATGGTTGTGAGGAAGATTAGATCAGTAACTAGAAATAAAGAAATGACATATTATTAGAACACCTGAGTGTTGTGTGAATACAATACGTGTGAGCTTACTACTCCAAAGGACTCCAAGAGCCTATCTAATGAAACACCTGCAGTATATTTATTAACAATTAGGGTGAGGAAATGGGAAACATACTGATCAAACTTGTGGTTGATGCAAAGCTGAGAGTTATAGTAAATACATTAGATGGCAGAATGGGAATCTGTAAAGCTAGCCGCCGGCTGGCCCCATGAGCTGTGTATAACCAGAACAAATTTAATCTAAATAGTCAACCAAATGAAGGTACAAAAAAGCAAATTGAACGAGAACAGTTGCTGAAAAAGGGTGTTCCTATATTTGAAAGTTTGCCCTAAGGAAGATGGATTAGATTATGGAGCCCAAGGGTAGAAGAATAATAACCATTTCTTGAGCCTTTACTATGTGCCAGGAATAGATACCAACTCATTTAAAGCTAGGCAGTGTGCAATATTATTTCTATTCAATCAAATAAGGAAACTGGCATTCAAAGCCCAAGATCAGAAAGCTAGCAGGTGGCAGAACCATGAATTAAACTAAGTTTGGCTCAAAGCAGCTTCCATATTTGGGTAATAAAGTCTGGCCCAAAGAGTCCTCTGTATGGTCGTGAACTGTAACCTTGCTTGATATGTAAACAAAACGTCACTGAACTTAGGAGCATATCCTTGTAAGCAAGCTGGTCAGTCTCAGCCAATCATAGCAGCCCAACCCTCAGCAAATCAGGGACTGAAGGTGGCCAATTTATGCCCAAATAAGGAAAGAATCAGGTAGCAGGTAATCCTTGTATGTCATTTTCTGCTTTCTGGTTATAAACATAGCTCACCACAGTGGAGGTGGGGCATTCTGAACCATCTTTATTTGGAATGCTGCCCATCTTTAGTAACTTTTTCTTGCACAAATAAACTGTATTAAATTTAACTGTCTTAGGTTTTTCTCTGACATGTATTCCAAACTCATGTCTGTCTGACTTCAGAAGCCCAGGGTTCTCACACTATAGTACTCATTTGCCTACCCAACATAAGCCAGTTGTCTGAAGGGGAAACTATGCTAATAGAACCCTCCTCTGAAAGAGCTCATCTTCCCATATCAGAGACAGAAGTGTGGCCAACTCCAGGACAGGATGGTAGAGATACAAGAAATCATATGCCATCAGCAAGACTCTTTGCTGATTCTGAGGCTTTATGGTTCTATCTCTGGAAATTTGAAGAAACCATGGTCTCTTTATGAGGTGGCTTTTTGCCTTAGTAAAATACAACCCCAGATCGCAGTGCCTTACCACAACAAACCTTTCTTTCTCACTCTGGGTCTGAGGACCTGCGGTGGCTTAGCTGTGGCACGGCTCCAGGTCAGCTTTCCGGCTGGCCTCACCTTTCTTATTCTGGGGGCAAGTTCAGCGAGCAGCCCCTACCTGGGTAAGTCATTCACACGTGAGGGCAAGAGACGTGAAGCGCATTTAAAGCCTCTGTTCAGGTGTAAACACTGAGTTTGCTCACACTCTGCTCTCTGGCTCTGGGCCTACTAAAAAGCCTGCATTCGAACTGTGACAGATTTCAACTATCCCCTATAAGAGAAGAACATCAGTTCTTCAGAATTCCCCATTGCCCCATGGGCAGTACTACAATATGCCATGGAGATTTTTCCTTTTACTTGTTTATTTTGTTTTGCTTTTGTTTTACCTTCAGAGGAAACCATCAGAGGCAAGGGCAACCCCAGACCAATCTGAAATAAAGGGGCGAGTGGAATGAAAAGAATGAAATATTCCAAATACCCCCATAGCTTCCATACTAAGACAAAGGGGTGTCATTATGTGATTTTTGTCTTTAGTTATGGATCCTCATTATTTATTTCTTTAAACTTTAGATGCATCCCTCATATATAAGCCTCAGGGCACATTTACAAGCACTGTTGGGGGAAAAAAAAAAAAGCTTAAGAAAACTATATTATCTATTTATTCCAGGAAAGATTTACTTCATTTATGTATTTGTTTGTTTATTTATTTATTTATTTGATTTATACAGCTGGGTCCAGCATAAGCCCCTAGGCATGCTCACATCAATTAAAACAATGGGTAGAAGCAGAATGCTGAATACAAACAAAATCAACAATTAATGGACTATCCCCAACTGTAAAGCAGTTCGGCAGAACCTTCAAATCAATCTCCCCACTAGCCCCCTTGGGCAGAAGGCTGGGTTAACAGATGGTTAAACAATGTTAAGAGAAGAGAATACAACGTTAGTACTATAGATGGAGGATGGAAGAATGACAGTACACAAAATCCATTGAATAATTCATCAGTAGAGTTACAGGTTGAACTCATAGACTTGGGGCTAGAGTTGGGCATAGCTGTGATCTGACAGGGATTAGCAGTGATGGAGGGAGGAGAGGCTGAGAATTATTGAGTACAGGTAGGACATTAAGTAAAATCATGTGCATAGTAACACCCCATCCTCTGGACTTACTGGGAGCCTTGCCAGCGTGAGTCATCTGGTTTGGATTATCTTACTATAGGCACAATCCAGTTCTTGACCAACCCACAATTTGGCTTTCCTTGAATCACATGTTACTGCACCCAGTCACTCAAGTCAGCTGCTATCTTTGTGTGATACCATTAGATGGGGGTTAGGATAAGGCAGGCAAATTTTATTCTTCGTATTGTGTATTCATGAACATTTGTAATATGTGATTAAGAAAAATCCTTTGACTTCTTTGTTATTGTTGAGGTATAATGTATATACAGTAAATGCAAAAATCTTAATAGGTCAATAAATTTGTATTTATAAATTAGGTACTCACCACAAAGATCAAGATATAGAACATTTCCAGCATCACCAAAACCTCCCTTATATCCTTTCATAATCATTCTTCCAGTCCTAGAGATAATCACTATTCCAGTTTCTGTTACCATAAGTTAGTCTTGCCAATTCTTGAACTTCATATAAATGTTATACACCATGCATTCTTTTGTACTTGGCATATATTTTTATTGCTATGTAATATTCTATTATATGAATATACTATAGTGTATCCATTCAATTGTTACTAGAGTTTTGAGATGTTTCCTAATGTATTTGTTTTTATTATGAATAGAACTACTATAAACATTATGTACATGCCTGAGTATTTAACTAACAATAGGATTGTTGAGTCATGAGATAGGTTTATTTATTTATTTTTTCACTCTGTTGCCCAGGCTGGAATGCAATGGCACAATCTTGGCTCGCTGCAACCTCCACCTCCCAGGTTCAAGCAACTCTTGTGCCTCAGCCTCCCGAGTACCTGGGATTACATACATGCACCACCACGCCCAGGTAATTTTTGTATTTTTAGTAGAGGGGAGTTTCGCCACCTTGGCCAGGCTGCTCTCGAACTCCTGGCCTCATGTGATCTGCCCATCTCGGCCTCTGTGAATGCCAGAATTACAGGTGTGAGCCACCATGCCCAACCAAGATAGGAGTACATTTTGCTTAGATATATATTGCCAATTAATTTTAGTAAGTGGTGGTACAATTTATCCTCTTTTCTCCATATCCTTTTCAACACTTGGTATTGTTGGTCTGTTTAACTGTAGCAACTGTGGTATGTAGTAGCATCTCCGTTGTAGTTTTGATTTGCATTTTTCAGATGTTGCCCACATTTTTATAGTCCTGTTGGCTTTTTTGATATTCTCTTTTGTGAAGTGCCTATTTGAGTATCTTGCCCATCTCTTCATCGGATTGTCTTTCCTTTTTTGTGTTTTCTTTATTTTATTTTATTTTATTTTTTTGTATTTGTAGGAGTTTATACCATGGATACAAGTCCTAGTTTAGCATATGCATTGTCAGTGTCTTCTCTGTGTGACCCATACTTTCACTCCCTTTATGGTGGTTTTATTAGCAGAAGTTTTCCATTTCATCAAAGTGCAATTTATTAATCTTTTGTTTTTATGATTAGTGCATTTCATGTCTTCTTTAAGAAACCATTGCCTATCTTAAGGCTGTGAGATTCCCCTGTATTTTCTTCTAGAAAGTTTACTGCTTTACCTTTCAAGTTTGGGTATATCCATCTCAAATCTATTACTTTTCCATGTTGATATCCAATTGCACCACTTACAGAAGACACACCTTTGCCCCCACTGAATTGCAGTGGTGCTTTCGTTGTAGATTAGGTGGCCATATATTACAGGCATGTTTCTGGATTCTTTATTCAATTTCATTGGCCTATTTGTCCACCCTTGCATGGATAACAGCACACTCAAAGTCTTGATACCTGTTAGTGCAACTTAAACTCCACTAATTTTAGTATGTATATGTGATTATCTTTCTGTGCCTTTGTTGATTTTTTTGTCTCTACATCTGACTTTTGCCTCATGCTATTACTAAAGCTTCACTATTTCTCTTCAATGACTATTCTCTCTGTGTGTGTGTTATGTAAGGGGGTCCTTAGTGCCACATAGTACAGATATAAACAGGGTTTATTTGGAAAAACTTAGAAGCAGATAAGTAGCAGAGTGTATGCTGCCCCCTGAATCTCATTATTACATAACATGGGCTGGGTATAGGCATTTTAATACTAATATAATCAAAATTTCAGCAAAAAAAAGGCCTGTCCCAGTCAGCAGGCTGGACTTGTTCCCAGGAGCACAGGGCAAAGAGAGCAAGTGATATGGTTTGGCTCTGTGTTGCCACCCAAATCTCATCTCAAATTGTAATCCCTAAGTGTTGAGGGAGAGACCTGGTGGGAGGAGATTGGATCCTGGGGCCACTGTCCCCCATACCATTCTCGTGATACTGAGGAAGTTCTCATGAGATCAGATGGTTTAAAAGTGTCAGTTTCCCCTGTTCACTCTCTCTCTCTCCTGCCACCTTACGAAGACGTGCCTTGCTTCCCCTTGGTCTTCCACCGTAATTGCATGTAATTGTCCCATACTATGGTACTTGCTTATAGGCTTGCCTAGGGGGAGCTAGAGAACACCTAGCTTCTCCAAGATCTCTAGAAAGTAGGAAAGGAACTCCAGGCTCAGAAACATTGCTAAGGAGCACACGGATCAAGGGTCAAGTTCTCCATTTTGAGTACCCAGACAGCAGCTGTGCCTTCCAGGGCCACTGACATCAACCAAAGGCCTTGTTTCTGCACAATTTGCACCAGCTGTCTGTTAAGCCACCAAAAGGAGGAAGGAAGTGTGCTCCTGGACATTCTAGATCTGTCTGTCATAATGCCCCACTCCCCACATTCATTTTTAATTAAATTAAGTTATTGCACCAACATTGCTTGAATGCCTGCTACACCTTCCAAGCCTTCCAGACACAAATGTAGACAATATGCTCACTGCCATGAAGGATTTCACATTCTCATCAGCAGCCACAGTAAAGAGTGATCTAAATGTGACAAGAAACATGTGCACAGAAAAACTACCAGACCTTGCCCATCCTTCAAAGTACAGCTTAAAGCTCAATTCACCTAAGATTTCCTATGTATTTATGATTCATACATTTTTAATAATAAAAGTGAATGGTTTTTAAAATTACTTGTTGCATTTTATGTCTGCTATTTTTAAAAGCAGATGTATCTCTTATTAAAAAATTTAGAAATACTCTAAAAATCTAGTAAGGAAGGAATGGTTAAATAAATTGTAGTAAATTAACAAGATAGAATATTAATTTAACGTTAAAAGTGATCATTAAAAAGACCAAGTAGAAAAATAGAAAAGTGATCCAAATTTGTGTGTATGCAGAAATACTAATATTCATGGACAAAACATGATGGAAATACAAAACACATTGCAGCAATAAAATTTTGCCGAAATAGAATTGTGTTCTCTTAAAATTTCCTTTAATATTATTAATAATATTAATAATATTATCTAAATCTAGAAGAAAAAAATAGAAGTCAGCTTCTCTTATTTCTTTTTCTTTTTCATACATATCTCCACTGCACATTTGTAGACTAATTTATACATCAGATAAGCATTCTTTTATACTTGTGTGAATATGTGTATATATGTATGTCAATTGCCTTCTATATTGAAAATAGTCCCTATCAAAATGGATAAGAGCAATCCAGCTCAGAATAAGTAGCGAAGGGATTCATCCTGGAGCCTTGGACATAGGCACTGAAAATTCTCTTTGTTTTTGCGATTGTGATTTTCTTTTCATTATTCTTTTGAATATACCCACAACAGGGGCAAACATCAAAAACACATTAGCTAGCCTGTAGTGAGGACCTTCCAGCCAGGCTAGAGCTCTGGCTCTCCTGCTTGTGCAGTCAGAAGCTCAGCTCTGGGTATACTGTGAGAGGAAAGGAGTGGCTGCTGCCAAATCCTGAAATTCCTCCCCTGGGGTAGGAGTGCCACTGGGGTGACCGTCTTACCCTTTCTCTCACTTTCTAACTCCCCACCATGTGTATGGCAGAGGCACCTGACAGTTATAACTGCACCATGTTCTGAGGATGACTTTGTGGTCTAAAAAAAGAGTGCTGGTTTGGAGTTCCAAGTTAAGGAATCTGGGAGTGGACACCCTGAAGATTTATTTTTTATACATGAAGATCTTCAAACCCCTGGCCCATTCATTGGAATACAGGCCATATAGGGGATCAAGGCTCTTTGTTTTAGGTTAAATGGAGGTTGCTAGGTGGAGGGTGTTAAGTGAAAATACTATATAAACTGCATGGTTTTTACAAATGATAATTGTCCTCCTGTGCAGCCCATGGCCACTGAACTCCTGTATGTAAGTCCCCCCAATAAATCCTATATCTTGATTGCTAGCTCTGGGTATTTTTTCAGCTTCTCAGATATGATCACATCCCTACTGGAGTCAACAGAGATCTCATACAACACCATGAGAGGTCTCTAATGGGCAGGTGAATTGCAGGATCTGGGCATGCCTAGCTCTCTTTCGCTCTCTCTGTCCTTCCTTGTGTTGTTCTTGTTAGAGATGTGGTCTTGTTATGTTACCCAGGCTGGATTCAAACTCCACTTGCGGTATCTTGACAGGCTCAGGCTTTGTCTCTGTGGAGTCAGTCTTGCCCAGACTATCACTATTGGGGGATAAGAGGGTGTGAATCTATTATGTGAGATGAGGCAAGGTTGTCTGTCCACAGATAGATGCCACAGTTTTCAGTTATTAGCCTTATCAGTAATAACAGTGATGTTTTGGTTTCCCATCTCTTATTCTTTTGCCTTATTTGGGGGTATTCTCAGAGCTCATGCAAGGAAGGCAGATACTTCCTTATTGGGTCACATTGAGCCCTCTCGCAAGTCAGTTTCTCTGGGAAGCTGACTCTGAGACAGAGACTACTCTAGTACAAGATTATTAGGGAAGACTTGGAATATCACTGGTGCAGAAGAGAAGGAAGCAGGTTTGGGCAGGGAGGACCTGGGCAGTCAGGAAGAAAGTCTTCAGCCAGCTTTCTGAGGAGCTCTGGGACTCTGATGGTCCTTCAGAGTCGTCCTGAGTTGAGAGCTATACATTTATAGCTACCTCATGAACCAGTTATTGGATGCTCAGGACTGGCATGAAGGTGGCCTTGAGTAAGACAGTTCCCTTTAGCTGAGGACACTTCACAGAGGGGGCTGGACCCAAAGGCTTTCTATTCGCAACTCTCCGAGAAACTGGGGGAGGGCCTGGTTTGGGCACAGCCCACTACAAGCACCTATAGGTTCCATGGCTGGAGTTTCTTTCAAGTAGCCTGGAGTTTGGAAAATTGCTTTATTTTTGAGAATATACAAAAATATTTTCAAGATCATGTGCCATATGTGTAGGTGTATGTTCATTAAATTCTGTCTGAATATACATGGATACATATGCACAAACACAATTTACCCCATATCTTAGAATCATGTTATGATGAGTTGGCTAAAATTAAATTTGAATGAGGCCCTCAAACTTCCACTGACAGAATATAATACATTAAGTCATTCATTTTTTCCATGAGCTTTTGTTGAGTGACTACTAGGCACTATGTACGGGAATACACAGGTATACACATGGTTCCTGCTTCATTCAAGGGTTCAGGCTCACAGCTGAAAAGTTTGCCCCGAATGAAGCCTTCTCAAAGCCCCAAACTATAATACATTATTCTCCTGCTCTATGTTCCCATGTGTGATGTACCTCTTCACCCTAAGTTAATAGTTGGTACTTCTCAAATCATCTGTCTTTTCAATCACTGCTATTGGAGACCATCTGCTTTATTTGCCACTCTATCCCCAGTGCCTTACAGTATAGGTTAGTAATTAATCGTAGGTGATTAATACTAACATACCTTACACAGTAGATGACTAATAAAACATACTGAAACAATAAATGAATAAACAAACATAATGTATCAAACATTATGACAGATCAAAATGCATGTGGGTTCATTCTGAGAGACTCAGAAAGGCTTCACAAAAGAGAGACAAATGTTCAAGGATATTTGCAGAGAGCAAAGAGCACTCAGGGAGCATGATTATGCAAACGTCTGGAAAGTTTAGTGATCAGTTTTTAATTCAGTGTGGTAGGAGCATAAGGTGATGAGGCCGAAGATATAGGTTAGGGTCATGAGCTATATAAATTGAACATTTTAGGGGAGAAAACTGTGGAGTCAAATCATGAAACCATGGTCAGAGTCAGAGCCAGGACAGGAAAATACACAAAGGCAGGAAAAGCACAGGACACACCAGCTAATGCTTCAACCTGCATTCCACGGAAACAAAGCAAGCCTCTGAGTACAGTAGGCACTGGTTTAGAGCAAAGGGCAGAATGACAATCTTGAGGGAACCAAAACTGAAATCCCTGGCCCTCATGCACTGTAGCGGCATCCAAACACCTTGCCAAGTCAGAGCTCCAACCTGGGCAGAGACCAACCATTATCCTCATGAATAGTCCTTTTGCATATGTAGCAGAAAATATTTTTTTCTTTAGTTGATCCTGAATTATTTTCTAAATAAACACGAGCAAAATCAAGAGGTGCTGAGCCAGAAGTTTTGAAGGCAGCCAGGTAACACAAGGACTTGACATGATCCAACCTCTGCACATGTAGATTCAGCAGAAAGCAAGAAGCAGGCAGGTCACAAAGTGCCCTAATCAAGTTCTCTGCAGCAGGAACCAAAGAAAAATCAAATGGCTGCAGCTCACCATTAACAAGACTCATTGGATGCTCAGGACTAGGGGAGTCCAAAAATCTGAGAGGCCATCATTATTAGCCAAGCACACAAGATAAAGGTCTGGGAAAAAGAAGATGAAGGCAAAGGACAGAAATTGGAATGTTACTTCTCTGAGTGAATGTGCAAAACCATACATTTTCTAGCCAAACAGTCAGCCATGGATATTCAAAGTTGAACCTAATTTTCCAAAAGCATTTGGATAAATAGCTGCCAGATTATAACCCATTAGGTTTGGAATAAATAGTGGTTAAAATATTTTTAAGATTCTATTACATACTTGCATATACGGTAAAGATCAAGATACAATTAAGTCCACTTAACATAACTGGCTAAAAACAAAACAAAAAAACTAGCAAAGCTGTGGTCCTTGACCATCAACTTCTAAATATAATCTTTAAAATACATTTCCACTTTTATATTTAGAAACTTCCATCAATTCCTAGCTCTAGGCTTTCTGAAGGTTCTTACAGATCTGGACTTCTGTCTCCTCTTTGCTTATGTGCCCTAGCTTTTTTGAGAATCACACTTGTATTTAATTTTTTTTTTTTTTTTTGCAAGTCAGAGTCTCACTCTGTCACCCAGACTGGAGTGCAGTGGCACAATCTTGGCTCACTGCAACCTCCACCTCCCAAGTTCAAGCAATTCTCAAACCTCAGCCTCCTGAGTAGCTGGGATTACAGGAGTGCACCATCACATCCAGCTAATTTTTTGTATTTTTTGTAGAAACAGGGTTTCAACATGTTGGCCAGGCTGGTCTCGAACTCCTGACCTCAAGTGATCTGCCCGCCTCAGCCTCCCAAGGCCGGGCATGCTGGCTCACACCTGTATTTAATATTTTTAATGTAAATGTATTTGAGCCTCCATTTTCATTTAACTCACAATATGGTTCAATATTCTTAGGGTTCAGTATCTTTGGAGTCATTTCCAATGAAGTGGCATGGGGTAGTGCAGGTTTTCAAACATTTTAGCAAAATTCATTTTAAAAGTTAAATCATACATTATTGCCATATGTGTAAAACAGAACACAAACTCAGCTGAACATGGGCTTGGATGGTGAGGAATGGGGGGCAACAAGGATCACCTCAGAATTTTCAAATGATGATTATTTAGAAGTCACTGATGTGTTAGAGAGAGGCCTGGACCAAGAATTAGAAAAACTTGGCTGTCATCGTGGCTGTGTCACTAAGAAATCTTAACCGGTTGTCTAGCACCTCTGAGCCTCAGTCTTTCCTGTGTGAATTAACATAAGTAGAATAAATAATTTGGAATGCTTAGTCTAACTAAATAAATCTTAGTTATCCTGAGAATATAAGTTTTATTTGCCTGAATAAATTGTGCCTCTTTCATTGAAAAGCTGTGCATGTCCTTTGAAAATCTGAACTTATCAGGAATTTTCTGCTCTCTTATTCATCCTGAGTTTCATTACGTCTCCCTTTGCTTACTCTCTAAGATCATTTGAAACTGCATAGTTAGAATCCCATTCTTGAATGTTTTCCATTTCTCTTAAACTTTCTTCCCTTTCAGAATTTTGCTGTAAAATTATGCCTATCTGCTCTCCTCTCCTGTGAAAACGCCAGTCCTCTGGAAGTGGAGGGGACACATCTGACAAGGTCCAGCCTCCTCACTCTTGGTTGTCACTTCAAGATGACATGGTGTGGACAATTTTCCCCCAGGTTTCAATCACTTCTACTTCATCAACCAATTTCCACTTGCCATTCAGAATTAGGGCCAGACTAATAGTTTCCTCATTCCCTTTCTCTACCCTCTGGGAGAAAAAATTATCAAAAATTGTGTTCTCCTTAGTCACGTGGGCAGCGAAGTCAAAGCCCGTAATCTCCTGGGGCTTAAAGTGTCTCACTGACCACCCCTTATCAGTTGAATGGGAATGAAAATAGACCAATTTCTAGCCTCTGAATTCTCATCGGGACAAACCCATTAAAAGTATTAACATATAGAGTGGGTCTTGCAGGAGCCACTCAGCTGCTGTCCTCTTTCTCTTGAGGATGGACCAACAGGGGCTTTTGGGCTGTGTGGTCCACAGGCCACCCTGTCTTCATTCAGTGTCTCTTGTGCAGCCACACAAGGCCTAGTTCATTCTTTCTCTTAAAAACAAGTGGACGGGGACTAATATATCTGACATTTAGGAGAGATCCACAGGTACAAAAGATGACTATAACTCCCAAATTTGTCATTATTTTTTATTTCTGATCAACTTCTCATAGTTCCAAGTGGAATCTTCACTTAGCTGTCCCAAATCACTTCAAATAGACCATTTCCAAAATCAATATTACCTTCTTTCTCTTTCCCAAATTCTCATTAATATTGCTCCTAGTATCCTAGCTTCCCAGGCTGGAAAACTTGGAGCCACCCAAGACTTTTCTCTCCTCCATGACCTTCCAGTTAAAACTCATTTGGTAACTGGTAATAGATCATGGGAAAGTCTACCCATTTTAAAGAATCCTTAATTATTATTATTAGAGATGGGTCTTGCTGTGTTACCTGGGCTGAAGTGCAGTGACACATGATAGCTGACTGCAACCTAGAACTCCTGGGTTCAAGTAATCCTCCTGCAGTTAGGACCATAGGCATGCATCACCATACCCATCTAGTTTTTTTGTTTGTTTGTTTGTTTGTTGTGAAGATGGGAGTCTCCCTATGTTGCCCAGGCTTATTTTTTATTTAATCAAACGTGCCAAGCAAAGTGAAATCTAGGGAAGGTTTGGAGAAATTGTGTGCATTTGACTGCTTATTTAACTTCTTATGAGTTCAAGCAAAATCTGAGGGTTAAGGAATTTTAATTACAAAGGTTGCATAATAAAATGGTTTCTCAGAGAAACATTTTGGAGTGCTCATTTGTTAATTGGTTTTTCTTTCTATGCCAAATGCATTAAGAGTTTGTCATATTTTAAATGTAATGTAATCAGGTATAAATTCAAGAGAAAAGTAGACATTATGGCAGTTTTGACCCCAGTTTTCTTAGGAATTATTATTACTAATTATTTTTCTCCAAATTTATATTCACAGCATCCTGTGCAAAGCCACAAGGGCTGCCTGGCATCTGGTACAATTGAGGCTAATAATGGAAATAGCGTAAGAACTGGGATCCAAGCTAAGCCTTGCGATGCTCACATATATCTGTGCAAACCTCCTGCCGTATCTTTGCAATGGAATGCTGAATTATTCTAAATTTCACACTGTAAGAGGTATGTAAAACAAAGAAAATTAAAATAAAAATAAATAAATAAATAAATAAAAACAACCCCAGAGCAGCAGGTAAAGATCACTGTAGAAAAAGAAACCATATAATGGGACCAGGCATTTTTCATACTGCCTGGCATCACTGGGTAAAGTTTGGAAAGGACAAAGCCTCCTTTGGTTACTAAGCCCAAATTCAGATACAGACCCACGCACTCGATGGGAGGCAATGACGATTGACTGGAATAAACAGGTGTCCAAGGCTTGAGTCAAACGTGGACTTCCTTTTGTGAGAATATGGGAACAAGAACAGGGATCATTTGGAGTAGCAGAAACCTGATGGAATTCTAATTGCTGGGCCCAAACTAAGATTGGAAATAGCAAAATTACTTTTGTGGCTTAAGGCGGGGTCGGGGGTGTCAGAGCCAGACCCCACAGGACTGGGTAGATTGTGTTTCAACCCCAGAACTATGCCTCTACACCCAACAGACATTTTTATGCCAGATGAAATCTTTAAGAAATAGCTCCATTTAAATAGGCCTAAATCTTTTTTGATGTTATCTGTAAGGAAAATTATTGGTGGGGTTTTTTTTTTTTTTTTTTCTTTTTGAGACTCATTGGTGCTTTCCTCCGTCATTGTGGCTATTTGAAGGCAAAATCGAAAACTGCAGTATTTGTTCTTTAAAATCTTAGAAATTATCTCAAATTCAACATCCAGTGGTATTTTTTTTTCTCAGCAGTAACTACATTCCTCTGAGATAGCAAACCATGCCATTAGAAGAAATGAATAACTTGTATGTATATTAAATCTGTTTTTATTAGAATAAGGGTTAGTGTGGACATTCATTTAGGTGACTCTGTAGAGTAACTTAAGAAAATGTATGATCTAACAGAAGATGCCAGACTTTCAATAAAGAAGATCAGGTCTTTGGTTCTGGGTGTTTGGTTTTGTTTTCTTGTTTGGTGGTTTTGGGGAGTTTTGCTCTGTTTTATTTTGTTTTGTCCTCCAGATGGAAGTGGGGATAGATACTGTTGGTGCTCTGCCCACATCCCCTTTACTGAGCAGGACACAATCCCAAGCTGCTATGACTGTCATCTACCAATGATTCACAGCTGCCACTCTCTCCAGAGAATTGTCTTTAGCAGACAAGGGTCCCTTCACCAAAGAGATTACCCTCACTACCAGACCACCCATTCTGGGGCAGCCACGAACAATGAGTTTCCTTGAGCAAGGGGATTTGAAAGGCTCAAGGCAGGGCAAATCTGTGGTGAGACTGATGCTCCAAACGCCCCTATAATCAGGCCAAGATTACACTTGGCTCTTTCCCTTTCCCCTTCCTGCTTCCTTACTCTCTCAGGTTTTTTGTTCTGTTTGGTTTTATTTTTCAGAATAGCAAACTCTCAATCGATCAAGGGTTACAGGACCTATGTCACAAGCTCTGCTTCTTGGAGACTCAAGACTGGTAGTGTTTCCTTCTCTGTCTTTTCATAGGTTTTATAATCTCTATAATGTAGCAAACCATTTAGTGACAGTGAGGACATTAAATCACATTATTAACTATTTAAGGGCTTCCTGATACGTTGACTCACTGGCTTAGGTCCTGTGAGAAATCACCATGAGATTATTCTAGCCCACATGGTGGTAAAATTTGGTTGGCAAAATATATAACAAGGTATAAACAAGTAAAACTAACATTTAAATAGTCAAAGATAACACTAGCTATATCAAGACAGTACATGATTAATCACCAAATGAATTATGAAGATAATTGCTACAGCAATTGTTTCCACCAGAAGTCAGGTGAATTTGCTTCTGTTTCTTATTGACTGTAATGGGCACAAGTTGCTTGATCTCTCTGGGCCTCCATTTTATCAGTAAGATGATGGTTAATGTCTAAAAAAAATCCCAGAGGTCTTTCCCAGCATTGAACTGCTTTGGCCTTGTGAGTGTCTGCCTGGGGCTGGTGTAGCTTTAGGGAGAAAGTCAATGTTGAAATAGCTGATTTGAAAAAATACATTCCAGATAAAGGGAAAATGGGCAAAAGAGCAGAAGTGAGAAAGCAAATTCACTAGGATGGTTGTCATTAGAGTACCTTGGTAGAGCATCTTGGGAGATGGAACTGTAGTGAACGTCAGATGATAAAAGTGTTTAATGCCAAGGTTCAGAAATATAGACCTTACCCTGTGGAATAAAGTGCAATTTCATTGGCATGGGAAGGATGGCACCTAAGTTTTTTTCCTGTTCTGGGCCCTGACTATGTTTTCTATAACCCCCAGGGTGCCTGCAGGCACTCTGTGAAGCCATATCAACTATCTAAAGTTTCTAGAAAACACTAAGGCCTACCATACCCCAAGGCCTTTGCATATGCCACACATTTGCCAAAAACACAGTCCACTTCATTGCTTTTTATTAATCTTTCTCATTTCTCAAGACTCAGTGTAACCCTCATGTCCTGTATGAATCCCTCCCTCTACCCATTCCCACTAGGCAGAGCGGTTTACTTCCTCCTTCTCAGCACTTCCCTAGCACCTTGTCTATATGCAGTACAATACACCTACCACAGTGTATTGTAATCACAGATTCACATCCTTTCTCCACTCATTAGGAGGTCATGCATTCCTTGAGGACAAGAGCTGGGTCCTAATCATTTTATCCAGTCTACCACCACTGCACCCACTTTTTCCTGTCCCAAACATTTACCAGTCCTAGCACAGTCTCTGACAAATAGCAGGTAGCTCCATGATCTCAATAGGATGAGTGAATTAGGGCTGCATTATGTCTTGTGTGACCCCTAGCCACTTTGGACTTCATGGGCCACTTTCTCTATATAAAGAATTGAACTTGTATTTTATGATTGCATTAGTATTAAAGATAAATATATTAATATTACATATTAAAACTTTTTTACTCAAAAGTTCATTTTTTCCTTTTGATTTTAAAATAAAACACTTTCATGTGCCCTAAAAGTACTTTGAATCCTAAACACTGTGCCTACTGAGCTTAATGCATAAGCCAGTCCTAGAATGAATGACCAAATGTATTCATCAATGGAAGTCTTCTAAAAGATATTTACCTTTACTTACATAAGCTGAGTAAGGTTTATTTCATCTATTCTGAGTAAGACATAGACGTTTGATTATATATTTCTTTGGCTTTTTTTCTACAACAGAAGTTATTTTTTAATCCATAAGTAACATCACAGGAAATTTAATAGAAATATTCATGTAAAACACTATTCAGTCCATCTTTGAATAACAATTTTAAATGGGTGGTCAAAATTATCACTAGAAGGGCACCCTACTGTTCTTTGAATAGAATAAGGAAAACATATTAAAAATCAAACGGAAAAAATTAATTTTATAGTATAACATAAGGAATGATGATTTCAAACAGCACTGTATATTATTAGCTCATAACTACTATCTACAAAATGTCATGAAAATTAGATTTCAGATAGTAGATGAGGTTTGCCTCAGTGAAAAAAAGGTTCTAATAAATATTAAGCACAGAAGTATTTGGGGATGATGAAGATTTGGTAATTAAGCATTAAACATGCAGTGATCCATTTGACACCAAAGAATTAAGGACACAAAAAATTGCTTAACTAAATGCAACTGCCAAGAGGGTTGAACTCACTATTTTTGTGCTATAAAGAATGACAATTCATCTAATAGCAAATCTTTCTTCACCATTTATGAGTTGTTAGAAACACTGCATATTAAGATTAAATAGGATTTTAGAGACACGGATTCTTAGAAATGAAGCAGGTTCTTAGTGATCCATTTCCTTTTCTATATAGAATTAATGTCTCCAGCATCCCAGGAAAATGTTAAGTATTGATGGCTACAATATTCTCAATAGATGAGAAACTCACCATTTCACAAAGCAGGCTGTTCTGCTGCCATATAATTCTAACTGTGTTGTTTAAATCCTGTTCATGTCAAGAAGAAAATATACTCCTCTCCCTATCTCCTCAAAAAAGTACACAAAGATTAACTTACATAATACTTTGGAGGAATGATAGTTAGAACAGGATTGATTCAGTTTCTAGATTAGCAGACTATATCCTTAGGCACTGAAACACTTTTTTTCCCCCATCAGAAGCAGTTTTTGATAAGCATCTTTCAGGTAATACGGGATAGTAAACAGAGGGGAGACTTTTCAATCAGAGAAGTCTGAGTTTGAATCCTGGCTCAGACGTTTATTAGCGTCTGCATGACCTTAAAAAAGTGGTTTAAGCTCTCAAAATCTCATTTTTCTTATTTCCTAAACCTTAAGGGTTGAGAGGATTAGACATAATGTATGTAAAGTACCTGGCACAGTTCTTGCTGCAAAGTAAATACTCAGTACATGCTAGCTACAAATAGTTTGTCTCTTTAAATGCGCTGACCTTAGTTTGACATTTTAATGATTCTGGGGTGATAATTATGAGTATGAATAATTGTATAGCACTTTGAAATGGGTCACTATGTTTATCACCACCTTAAAACTGTCCAAACCCTGCTTTCTCTAGTTTCATGAGTTGTTTTTAAATTTTTCTTCTTTATCCCTCCTTGTTGTCATATAATTGAGTTACAGTCAGTGTGTCAGCCTCTCTCTACCTTTCTTAGCGTTTTCTCGTTTAGTCTGTTCTGGTCTTGGAGACAAACTTTAGTTAGCTTTGTGTTTAATTGAAATAAGTGTCCATAGGTTCTTCATAGAAAGTCTGAGATCTTCTTCAAAATGAAGTATTCCCATTTTGGAGCCTAGGTTTTTGTGCACGTATTCTATGGCATGCATGTTTCCTATGAGGATGTTTTGCCTTCCCTGCAAGCTTGCAGAAGGCTGTAATTGTCAGATACCTAGTGATATAGTCTGGATGTCCTCTCTAGATCTCATGCTGAAATGTAATCCCCAATGTTGAAAGTCGGGCCTGGTGGGAGGTGGTTGGATCATAGGGACGGATTTCTCATGCATGATTTAGCACCATACCCTTGGGTGCTGTCCTCGCAATAGTGAGTGCTTGTGAGGTCTGGTTGTTTAAAAGTGTGTGGCATCTTCCCCCTGGCTCTCTCTTGCTCCTGCTCTCCCTATGTGATATACCAGCTCCCCTTAGCCTTCTGCTGTGATTGTGGGCTTTTTAAGGTCTCACCAGAAGCTGAGCAGATGTCTGGTGCCATGCCTCCTAAACAGCCTGCAGAACAGTGAGCCAATTAAACCTCTTTTCTTTGTGAGTTACCTAGTATCAAGTATTTCTTTGTAGCAATGCAAGAATGGCCTAATGCAGCTGGCCTTTAGATAAGGACAGAAGATAGGTGGATGGGTGAGTGGATGATGGACGGATGGATGGATGGATGGATGGATGGATGGATGGATGGATGGATGAGTAGATAGATAGGTAAATAGGTAGGTAGGTAGGTAGATAGACTGTTTCATGAGGGATGAAGTAAAATTTTCAAACCATAGCAGTGAAAGATGGTTTAGTCAATCTGCATCCCTAAGGTGATAGAGTTAAATCCCTGTTTCTGATCTGTAAAATGGGCCAAAAATGTTTTACCTATTTCACAACTGAATTATTAATATTAAACAAATAGACATGAAAGATATGAAAAACAGACATGAAACTCCCTGTAAGTCCAACCTATCAATACTCTTATATATTTTGCACACTTTAAAAAATGGATAATCAATATATTTGCAGTTTTATCTGGTAGAGTACAAAATATGTTTGCTTTCAGTTATATGACTCCTTTCCATGAGATCCCTGTTATTACAGATTTTTCTGACACCCAGAGTGCTGTGCACAGATCTCATTTATGAACCTTGATCCTAAATTGTGTTGTGACTTATTACTGTGGTGCTCAAAGTGTTTTCAGCAATGCCATGACTAACTTCTTTACCAGTGAGTATATAATAACTTTGCTTATTTTTTATTTTACTAAGTCTAACAACATTTCACTTACTGATCCTACTAAGTTAAAAAAATCAATATAAAGTCACCCCCTGATTAGATTTGTCCTTCATTTTTTTAATGGTAGATATGTGATACATGCGTGTGAGGGTCCCAGCAGAGAAATAAAACTTGGACTTCCATCCTATTGTTGGAATACTCAAGTTTAATAAAGTGTGAATATTCCTGTGCTTAGAAAAACACATATTTGGTCCAAGTTGGTGTAGTAGTTGCATGTTGCTACATGGCAGATTACTCCAAAACTTAGCAGCTTCAGGCAACAAACATTTATGATTTCAAAGTCTTTGTGGGTCAGGAATCTACCTGGGTGCGGCTTAATGGGTGCCTCTGGCACAGGTGTGGCTGGGACTGGAGAATCTGCTTCCAAAACTAGTCACGTGACTATTGGCAAAACATAGAAGATCCACTTCCAAGCTCAGCTCACACATGCAGTTTCTCACCTGTGGACCTCTCCATAGGCTGCCTGGGTGTCCTCAGGACATGGCAGCTGGTGATGAGAGACACAGAAAAGGGGCTGGGAGCTGGTGAGAAATACACCAGAAAAGAATGCTCAAGACAAAAGCCACGGTCTTTTTGTAACTAAATCTCAGAAGTGGCATCTATGATTTTTATTCTAGTCTATTTGTTAGAAGGGAATTGCATTCAAGGGAGGGTAGAAATTGAATAAGGGCATGAGTACCGGGAGGCGGGGATCATTGAGGGATACTTTAGAGGTTGCCTAACAGTGGGGTTAGATGTCCAGGCTTACAATTACTAAATTTTTCTTTATTCTCCTAGCTGGGATATAACATACCTTTTTTTTTCTTTTTTTTTTTTTTGGCTTCACTAATGATCTTTACACAGAACCATGAATTAGGTGCCTAAAGTATTTATCACATAAATATACTGGTTATGCTAATACTAAAAACACAGGAGCAAACACGATCTTTTGATGCATGTAACCTCTGTGGCACATCTAAAGTTCCAGTGGACTTACCTGTGTGCTGTCTTGGCTCTGTGGAGGGAGCAGGCCCCATGAGCTCCTGCAGAGCAGTGACAGAAGAGGGAACTAACACTCACTCTCCTATGAAGGGGAGGGCCCTGTCCTAGACATGCTCACATGGATTATCCTAATCTTCACCAAACCTGCCAGGAAGGCCCTCTCATCCTGAATTTATAAATGAAGAAAGTGAATTTAAGTTACTAACTCATGGCCACATAGGTGGAAGATGGCAATAGAATCAGGATTGGTTTTCCAAGGTTATGAGGGGGCGGGTCCAAAGCCCATGCCATGACCACTGGCATACCATGCTGCATCCATGCCTTATGTCATTGTGTGGGGGCCTTAGTTTTTCCAAAGAAATATTTAATGAACAAATACCACATTTGGGGAAGTTGAAGGAAATTGGATGTGCAAACAATTTCTAAAAGGCTTGTGAATCAAAATAACAATAATAATAAATTTGTGTGTACATGTTATGGGCTAAATTATATCATCTAAAATTCTTATGTTGACACCTAATTCCCAGAACCTCAGAATGTGACCAGACATGGGGATAGGGTCCTTAAAGAGGTGATTAAGTTAAATGATGCCCTTAAGGTGAACTCTAACTCGATACGACTGGTATCCTTATGAAAAGAGAAAATTTGGGTCAGGTGTGGTGGCTCACACCTGTAATCCCAGCACTTTGGGAGGCTGAGGCGGGCAGATCACCTGAGGTCAGGAGTTCGAAACCAGCCTGTCCAACATGGTGAAATCTGGTTTCTAGTAAAATACAACAATTAGCTGGACATAGTGGCACATGCCTGTAATCCCAGCTACTCGGGAGGCTGAGGCAGGAGAATCACTTGAACCTGGGAGGCGGACGTTGCAGTGAGCCAAGATCATACCATTGCACTACAGCCTGGGTGACAGAGCAAGACTCTGTCTCAAAAAAACAAAAATAAACAAACAAAAAAACGAAAAAAAAAAAGAAAAGAGAACATTTGGATACACAGACAGTAGGGATCCATACACAGAGAGGAAAGAGCCTGTGAAGACACAGCAAGAAGGCAGCTATCTACAAGCCAAAGAAAGAAGCTTCAGAAAAAACTAAATCTGCCAACACCTTGCTTTTGGAATTCCAGCCTTCAGAACTGTCAGAACATAAATTTCCGGGCTGGGTATAGTGGTTCACACCTGTAATTCCAACGCTTTGGGAGGCCGAGGTGGGTAGATAGCTTGAGCCCAGAAGTTCAAGTCCAACCTAGGCAACATGGTGAGACCCTGTCTCTACAAAAAAATACAAAAAATTAGCCAGGTGTGGTGGTGTGTGCCTGTAGTCCCAGCTACCTAGGAGGCTGAGGTGGGAAGATCACCTGAGACCACATGGTAGAGGCTACTGTGAGCCATGATCTCAGCACTGCCCTCCACCCTGCATGACAGAGTAAGGCCCTGTCTCAAGAAATAAAAAAAAAAAAGGAAAGAAATATCTGTTGTTTAAGTCCCCCAGTCTATGGTTTTCTGTTACCCCAGTCTATGGTTTTCTGTTATGGCAGCCCAGCAAACACACATAAACATTCATATATATGTGCATATATGGAATAACATAGAAGCATATGTCTATATATAACATACATATAAATATATACGCATATGTGTATGTCAGAATCCCTTAAGACAAAATAAAATTTTTTACTAAATGTGAATCAATATTTTCTACACTGGGAGTTTGTGTTAGGTTAGCTAATAGGTATTATGCTTGATTTCTTCACCTGTCATTTTTCAAGAACTTGTGAGGCTCTCTGGTGTTAGGATATGAACAAAGAGAATTAGACTCACACTCAGACAAACTGGCTTTAAGTCTTGGCCCTGTCATTTATTTTCAGCTATATGACCTTGAGCAATATGCTTAGGCTTCCTAAGCTTGTGCTTCCTTATTTTTTGACTTTAGCCAACATTTCTTGAGTACCTACTACAGGCCAGACTGCAACTGATCTCTTTTGCATAAATCATCTCAATTTTAAAGTGTGATAACAATGCCACCTAGCAGGGTTGCTGTGATGATCAAGTGGGCTGATACTTATGCAAGGGCTCTGTAAAATGCACGGGCTCATACAAATACGAGGGTTCGTCATTTTTCTGTTTTCCACATCAGTGCTTCCAAATGATAAAACTGTAATTTTGACCTTAGAAACAACTGTTCGTCTAGTTTTTTCTCTAGTTAAATGATCCAGAGGTAATCTAAGAGTTATACTAATCTTCTCCAGGTTCAGCTTTAAACCTATCACTCCTCTGCTAAATAAACAAACAAACTTCAAAATTTGAATAATATCCAACACATTCGTGTGATGTATAAATTTAAGGTCTTCAACGATCCAGCCTCAACCTAACTTTCCAACTTTATTTCTCATTACATATTCTGCATCAGGTTTTCAACACAATGAAATAACTCCTATTCAAACTCAGAACATTGCTTCCTTATATCCTGTGCTGAGGATTCCTGTCTCTAGTCTTTGCAACTGATGACACAGGTGGAGCATTTAGCAAAGAGCCTGGAATATAGTATCTCCTCAATAATGGTTGCTGCTATCATTTTTACTACAATTGTCATCATTATCATCACTGTCAGTCCTTCTAATCCCATTGAAATATTTCTCCCATGACAAAACTTATAAGTTACAGATGATTTCACCCTCCTCCCCATGTCTATAGCTTTATATTCTAACCTTTAGGGGGAAATTTTAGTCATTTTCTGTGATACACTGAAGTTACATATACTCAACAAATAAACATTGATTTATTGAGCACCTACTTGGTGGTAGAACTTGTGTTAGAAAGGACACCTTGGACAAGATTTGTCCTCCCTAAGGGAATTTGCACTCTAGTGGGGGAGACAGACAAGTAATCAGGCATCACCATGTCTCACCTGGATTGTAGAGACACCTCTGAACTAGCCTCTCTGCTTCCACCCTCACATCTTAGCACAGCAGATGAACACACCTTTTAAAATATACATCTGATTGTGTCCCATTTTTCTGCTAAAAATTGTGCCATGAATCCCTAATTGACTCAACTGTTTATCTGTCCCTTCAAAACTCTCCTTCTGACATGGTCTCCTCCTATTCTCCCTAATGGTTATGTCCCAGCCACACTGGCCTGCCGGCTGTCCCTCCACATTGCCAGGCTTATGCTCTCCTTTCACACTCATTGCTTGCTCTGCCTGGAATGCTCTTCCTTGGATATCTGCTTGCCTAACTCCCTCACCCCTTTTAAGTTCCAGTTCAAATAGTACCCTTTCAATGAAGCCTACCTTAATCACACGATTTAACTTGGCTACTCAGCCACTTTCAACTTACCCTGCTCTATTTCTTTTTTTTTTTTTTTTTTTTTTTTTTTTTTTTTGTTTTTGTTTTTTGAGACGGAGTCTCGCTGTGTCGCCCAGGCTGGAGTGCAGTGGCCGGATCTCAGCTCGCTGCAAAGCTCCGCCTCCGGGTTCATGCCATTCTCCTGCCTCAGCCTCCCGAGTAGCTGGGACTACAGGCGCCCACCACCATGCCCAGCTAATTTTTTCATTTTTTAGTAGAGACAGGGTTTCACTGTGTTAGCCAGGATGGTCTCGATCCTGACCTCGTGATCCGCCCGTCTCGGCCTCCCAAAGTGTTGGGATTACAGGCGTGAGCCACCGCGCCCGGCCTACCCTGCTCTATTTCTTCTTTGTCTATGGTTGTCCCCTTCTAAGCACCATCTAATTTACTAATTATGTTAATTGTTAATTGTTGGGCTCTCCCTTCTAGCTATGAGGGCAAGGAGCAGGAATACATTTTGTTGTTAACTAATGTATCTTAAGGACCTAAAAGAGTGCAATGAAGCAAAGTCGAGGCTCAATTTTTAGCTTCCTAATTTTTGTAGCTTCAAAGTACCTGCTATAGGGACTCTGTGAGAATGTAAGCTCAGAATGACTGATTGACAAGTGGAGCTCCAGATTGTGAAGCTAGGAGGTGTTGAATAAATAATTGTTATTGAATCACTTTCAGTCTCCTTAATCATATTTCTAGTGGTTTCAAGTGGTTTCATTGTTCTAGGATTCATTTTTATGTTTTCTCTTTTCTAGTAGAATATATTTCAAACAGATGTGTGTGTGTGTGTGTGTGTGTGTGTGTGTGTCTGACCTTTCAGGACTTTGGGTATTATTTTGTGACCATTTGAAGTTCTAAGGAAAAGTTTTGCTTTTAGGTTTTATAAAAGTCATCAAAGTACACATTCACCTCACATTTTTCAGGACTCCTTTTTTGTATATGAGGCATTAACATACATAGTGGCCGTTCGTTGTTGGTCAAACAATATGTATCTAAAAACATATTAGAGAAGCAACACCAATTCAAGTCAGCAAATAATTAATGAACATTGACAATGTGAAATATTTTCTACAGATTCTACAAAAATGGAAAAACACTTCTCCTCTAAAGTTGTTTATAACCTCCTGGGTGAGAGAAACATATGGACAACACACTACAAAATAAAACAAATGTAAGAACCAGAAGAAAGACACAAAGTAGTGTGGGGTGAATCAGTGAACTGTGCACATCTGAAAAGAAACATTCATCTTTCCGTACTCGTCACGAAAAACCCTGCCCTAGGCAAGCTCTCTCCATAACAAGTTAACAACCGATTAACTGGAAATTCTGTTAACCAGAATGCCTTGCTCCTCAAACTTGTCCTCTAACAAAGGATTTAGTGTTCTTTCATTCTTTTGTGTATCTGTGCTCTGTTTGAGTAGTATGAAAGGCATTGTAAGAATTAACTGAAGCTAGACTTTAAAGCTGATCGCAGTTATTCAGTAACTTGAGTCCCCTCTCCTCTGCTCCCTTCCCCCACCTTGATGGATTTAGATGGGGGCTGCTCTGAGTTCCTTTGTGAGCATGTAAGCTCAGAATGACTGATTGACAAGTGAAGCTTTTTCCTTTTCTGGGGGAAAAGAAATTTCCAGGGTCATGCTCCTTGTATTTGCAAAGAGCTCTAAAAGCTCCAGAGAGTGAAAAGAGTCAAAATTGACTTCTTGCTGATGATCACAAACTTCATGACAGGGAAAAGGGAAAAAAAAAAAAAGGGAAGATTGAGGCTGTGATGCAGAATATCAGGATAACTACCAAGAAGGATGATTTCAAAACAGGCCTCTAGACAAATAGGAAGTTAGATACTCAACTAGAAACTACAGGCATTAGATAGAGGACAGAAGCTGAATAACTTCAACCCCAATCAAGATAGTGTCTGCAATAGCAGCCTGTCAGGAAAGAAGGGTGACAGTCTGCTGTGCATGGCTTTCTTTAAGGAAGACACAATGCCCATTAGAGTTTCCATAGACTTGTATTCCTTCAATATTAAACTATGTACATCCTGATATGTGTTTCAGTTGTTCTAGGGGGAAAAAAGCTATATTTCTACTACCCATATTCATATGCCTACAAAGTATATCTATCTGTATTCTAATACTCATCTTGATTTATTCATAAAGGCCTGCAAAATTCATGCTCTAGTGAGGAAATGTTTTAGCTCTTCATATCTCTTCTGTGGTCATTTTCAAAACTGAATGACTAAAAAGGTAGGAGTTTCAAGCCCCATTCACCTTGGGAGCAAAAAAAAAAAAAAAAAAA
>NW_012117488.1:7781971-7841575 GCF_000951035.1 Colobus angolensis palliatus | reverse complement strand
TAGCCAGGCATGGTGGTGCTCACCTGTAATCCCAGCTACTCAAGAGGCTGAGACAGGAGAATTGCTTGAAACCAGGAGGCAGAGGTTGCAGTGAGTCGAGATCATGCCACCGTACTCCAGCCTGGGAGACAGAGTGAGACTCTGTCTCAAAAAAAAAAAAAAAAAAAGAGTTCTATATACTTCAGATCTTCATTTCTAACAACAAAGTCTGGGATTGTGAAGAGGGGTATTTTTATCCTCAGGAAATAATCTTCTTTAGAAAAAAATAGCTGAAAAAAACCCTACTTATATTGGTATGTGTTTAAGCCTTTATATTGAGAAGGGAGATTATTAGCATAGTGGTTTGAGAAAATAAGTAGGATTCCTGTTTAATGAAACCCATTTTCATTACTTCTTGACTTCGTGACTAGATAGCCAAAGGCAGGAAGCTGGTGGTGAGTGGGGCTGTTTCCGAGTCTGAGAGAAATGAGCTGATTACTCAGAAGTCACAAGGAAGCAAAATGAGAAGCTGATAGAGTTATGTAGAAGGACACACAGACCTCAAAAGTTATAAAAAGAGACTCTGAGAGGACAACACGAAAAGGGGATCTACTCCAACAGTTTTCAAACATATTTCTGACATCTGGAATGCTTTTCCGACCCGAGCTGCTGATTCGGTTTCAGATGCATTGCCCTTTCCATAATTTTACCACTAATAAACACGGTTTGTTAACCAGTGAAAATAAAAACCTTATAGCTTTCATGCTATAAGATTCCTAGGAATTCATTTTACCTTGGAAAATCTCTAGTTTTATAATCAGAGCTCAGAAATAAAAAAAAAAAACTATTGTTTGTTTAGCTTTGCACAAAGAAAGTATCAAATGCATAGGAATCATGAATTGTTAATGAGAATGTAAATAGGCATGAAAAAGTAAAATTTCATTTATTAGTGCACATTTAAGGAGCAGCCTTTAACCAGGGATGCAAAGCATGAGTGTAAGATTTGGCTCATCTCTTAAGAAAAACAGTTCAAATCATCACAGCCCTGTCTAAGCAACTACAAAATGAAGAGTCAATACACACCTCACGTTTTACAGAGGTATATTAAGTGATTAAATTCAATCATTGATTTAAAGGGCATTGAGTTATTTGAATAAATAAGGTTACATAAGTGGGAAGTATCATAAACTTTCACTTCCATATATCACTCATGATCCCCCAATTGTCAAACAAGATCTGTACAGAAGTATTTTCCCCCATAAATCATTTTCTGAACATAAAATTAAAAATCCCAAATGCCCTGGAAAACATAAAGAAGATCTATGCTATATAACTAGTTGAGAATGGAGTTGTGCTAGTCACTCCTCCAGAACCAACTCTGTCATCCAGCCTCCGAAAACATTCAATCAAGTCATCCTATTGTTTACAAATCAGATGCAAACCAAAATACTGCAAGGTTAGCCTGTTCTTCAAATAGCTACACTTCTGGCATAATTTCACAGCAAACTGGAAATACAGAGATTTGAGAGGTTTCCCTGTTGTTGCTAATCTTTCCACTCCAAATTATGCTGCTGCTTCTGTATTTTCTGCTACATTTGCTCTTTTGCAGGTGGAGCTGACAATTCTGAGGTCACACTGGGTTGTCAATGGCAAGCTGACAGTAGGACATGGCTGTTTGAGCTAAGTTACTAATAAGTGAACCCATGGAGTGCCATTTCATTAGCGGATGTATCATTAAAAGCATCACCTCCATGACTTACTCATTGTTCTTTGCCCAGCCTGGCCCCTGCCTTGAAGCCTTAAAAATAAAGAAACCATGCTAGCTTAGTGAAGGGCTGGGACCAGCTAATTAGTGGCCCCTTTCCTGCATACTCTCTTTTCTCTATAGCACAGAGAAAGAACACCTCCTTCCCTACCCGCAACTATAGTTATGAATGGATTTGTTTCAGGAAAAGGGAAGGAAGAGTATAGGAGACAATGATCAAACCTAGGAAAATAAAATCAGAAATCTAGGGAGACAGCATCTGGGATCCAGGGGCTCAGGACTCAGTGACTATAATGTTGGTATTTTTTGGTTAGTGTTACAAGCTGACTTCGAAGTCAGGCAGCCCCAGATATAAGCCCTGTCTTCAACACTTACTAGCTCTGTGAACTTAGGCAAATTACTTGCTTTTTCTGAGCCTCATTTTCCAGTTTTAAAATGGAGATAATAAAAACATCTATCTCAAATAAGACAACAGATAAAGTACTTGGCACAAATGCTTAAATATTGTCATTAACTTCAAAGTTTGGCATCAACATCTCTAAAATGACTCAAATATTTCTTGCCCTGGATGTCTACTGAGATATTCTAAATCTGCCATCCCCTAATGACGTCATTTTCAGCCTGAGTTCAGTTCCCAAATTTTGTGCTCTCCAAACATTTATTTTTCACAGCACTGATTAATCTGTGTTATGTCCTTTTCAGTACTGTAAACACTTGAGAATAGACACAACTGAAAACAAAGTCACATATTTTTCAATATGGCTTACTAAGAATGTTATCTATGGCCACAGAACTGAGCCAAGACATTTGGACATGGTGTGAAATAGGAAGTAGACCTGAGAAGCTCTTCATTTATTTATTCAACACACACTTGAGAATTTACTATATACCATGCACTGGAGACAGAGTGGTGAGCAAGATATAGATTTGTTATCATTGTAATAAATGCTTACAGTGAGTCATAGTCTTGAGGGGAAGAGAAGTTTTCCTTAGGGAATGATACGTTAGGAAGCTATCGTTGCAATTAATACTCCATAATTAACCAGCCCTAAACTATCCCAAAACATAGTATCTTTCAACAGTGAGCATTTCTTATTTCCTTCACAGGTCTGTGGGCTGTTGGGGGAAGTTCTGCTTTGGAATCTGGGTTGGTTGGACTTGGCTACAGGTTTCAGGTCAGGTGCATGTTCACTCTGTATATCTCATTCTGTGGCCCAGGCTGAAGGAGCAACAAATACCTAGGATTTGCCTTCCTCATAATGAGCAGAGGAGCCCAAGTGTTCAAATACCATTTCACAAGAACATTTAAGGTCTTTACTCACATAATATCCCCTAATATGTCAATGGCTTCACGCAAGTCATATAACCAAGCTTAACATCAATGAGATGGGAAGTCTACCCCACCTACTCTAGTTCTCTGCAAAGTTCCATAGCCAAGGGGAGTAAGTGAATAACAGCAAAAAGCAATCTGATATACCTCAAGTGACAATTGCACTAAAAACTTGAAGTGTAAACCAACATTAGCAAGGTAGAGGAGAATTCAGCAGGACTAACATGATAGAACTAACTGTTCCATCAATTTAGAAGATTAGCAATTACTTCCAGATACTACTTTATACATCACATCTTTAAGATACTGATAATAGCCAAGAACTCTCTAGCCCCCCTGCCATGTTCCTTGAAGGGTTGAGTAATACAACCCAGTAGTGATATGGAGTGTATTGGGGAACATTTTTTCTATTTCTAAGGAGAATTCTTTAAGCCCTGAAGAACTAGATAAGACAATATGAATACATATTACAAATGGTAGCACTTATTCTCCTTAATTGAAATGTATGAGTACTGAGGAACAAGGGTAAAAGTAGGATTTGTCTATCTATCATTGTGACAAATGGGCAGTTTATCGCTTTGCATTTGCTCAGCAGTGCAGGAAAAGGGTGTAAGTTCAGAAAAATCTATTTCCCACAGAGCAATTATCAATTTTAATATTAAATTTTAAAATGATTTTTAATTTATCAACGGGTCCCGTAATTCAGGGTTGGAACTGTCAGATCTCTGCCTTGGATATTAGGCTGATGACGGGTCATAGCCGAAGTCCATAGATAATGAACATTTTGTAAATCTGTAATACAGTTCTTTCTTTTTCTCATTGTAAATTAATTGATCTTTCTGCCATTAGGGAGATCATCAATTGCTCTACTCTTCTCTCTTCCTCTTTCACTTCTTTTTGGTTCAAATTCAAAGTAAATTATTTTAAAATAATACCCAGTTTTAATGAAAGCTACCCTAGTCCCTGGAAAAGTAGCATTCTCTTGCTTCACCTGGACTTTGAAAGTTTCCTGCTTTCAGGCAGTGTTGAAAAAACAGTAAAACAGAGGTGAGTGGCTTTAAAATGAGAGGTCAAAAATTGGCCTCCTTTTGCTCCCCACTCTCTTGGCAGTGGAAATTTCCTCTTGTCTACAGCTCAGACTCCAAGAGAAAATTTGCATTTGGTGAAACCACAGACCTAAGTCAACTTGTACTCACCAAATCTCACACATAAGAAGCTAAGACTGCCACTGATACCAGAGCCCTCTACTTGGCTCTGATTTGATATGGGAGATTCAAATGTGTTTGAGGAAGTCAGATATTAAAATGCATCAGTGTGCATTTTAATTAACAACACTTAATTTTCCCTCAATGCTTATGAATTGTCCTATTCAGTCTAAGATGACACTCTCCTATTCAGATCTAAGGTGGTACTTTCCTATCCAGGTCTAAGATGTTGTTTGCTATCCAGTTCTAAGAGGACATATATAATAACATGATTGATACTCTCTTTACTAATCAGGTAAAATTACTGAGGAATTAATATACCATATTAATTCCTAACCTTCCACATAACTTCTGAAAATCCAAATATGCCGTGATTTCCTTTTCTCTTCCTACCTTTCAGAATTGATCTAATATCTCTAAAAGCCTATCACAGAGTGAAGAACTGAACAAAGTAATTAGTAGATTACCGTCAAGATTAATGAATCCAAAGGTAAGCTCCTTGTACCAGCTATCTTCTTTGGCAAAAATATTCTTATCATTTTTTATGGAAATGACAGCAACCCTCTATACAATAAATAGTATAATTTTCTCCTCAACTTAATGAAACATGATAGATCTAAAGTTCTGGGAAAGCACATGCAGCATCTGCTTTAGTCAATTCACCATGTCACACACCTTGCACAATATCCAGCACATGTGAGGCATCAAAATATTACATGAATGATTAGATAAATACTTAAGTATATAAATATATAAATGGATAGATAAATGACTGTTAAGCCAGCCCAAGACTGTTTGATAAAACAAAATAACCCAAATCAGAAGAAAGAAAAGAAAACCCGGTTATCTGTAAAAGGTGTGGTATTTTCCCCTAAAGGATAAAAAAATCCAAGGTCAGTTTTTGCCCCCAGGGAAAGAAAAGATCAATGCCAGCATCCCAGCAGTCACCGGAAGCCCCCCAGTGTATGCAGACCTGATGGAGGAAAGAAAATTGAAGTGAGGAAATAGATTTCATTTTTGAGTTTTAAAGTAGTTGTTATAAGCAATAGGGAAGAAATAATTATTTTTTAAATGATAAGCACTACCTGGTCCATGTAACAATCTTCTATTTAAATGTAACTTTGTAAAATGTAGCTATTTGATGGGTACAGAGTTCTACCATGCTGGATGTTTTAGGTCAGGAAGTACGAAAAATAATCACAATAATCCAAACACGTCAGGCAATAAGTTACTGGTTGTCACTGTCATTTAGCTAAAGAGCACAGTGGGAGGATCTCTCTGCTCTTTTCACTCAATAATAATTCTTTTAAAGAGAGGATTCTTATTCCCTTTGAGCAAAATGAAGAGTAAAGATTTTTCTACATCAAGACTTTTGGTGGCATGTTTTAGTTTGAGATTTTTGTTTCCGTTTTTGATAACTTTCAACCTCTTCAACCACAGAAAAAGAAATAACCAAGAGATAACATCCCAAGCAGGTCTCTAGCAGCCCTGGATATTGGAATCTGGTCTTCTCTTCCTCAGCACAAAATTCAGATCTCCAGATATATTCCAGACCCTGCCTTTTAACTGACTCTTGGTCATCTACCCTTCTCATCCCCATAGCTTTCCAGCCCACAGTTTCATTTCAGTACCTCATCCACAGAACTCTTTCAAAAAGGAATAGGGAAAAACACCTCTAGCTGTACCTTTACAGCTCTGCATTCCTTTGCACCAATTAAAACAAACTGCTACAGGAGACTGGAGCACTCAGCAATCTCCTTGCTCAGCCAACCTGAAGAAATCAGAGAGGAGTCCCAACAAAAAAAGGCAGAACAGGTTTAACAGATAAATAGACTGGACGCATTTTCCCTTGAAATCTTCTGGGGCTTGTTTACCACAATCTTAGTCTCCAATAAAGAACTGACTTCAGGCTGGGTAAAGCATGATGCCCCTTAAACACCAGACAATTGGGCTTATTTAACATGGAAGAAGGATTGTCTCTAAAAAGCCACCTGAGAGCTGCAATAATATTTCACTATCTACGTCAGAGCCAAAGATCGGAAAACAGACCTTCATTCCAGACAGAGGCTCTGATAACTGAGTGTAAAGTGGCTTTGGAAATAGATACTAATTCTTGAGTTTAAGAAGTCCAATGCAACTAAAGATCGACAAGAGAACCAAGGGCTGTTGGAAGCCCCCACATGGCATCGTTCAAGGGGCCTACACACCCTGATAAATAAGAAGTAGAGGTTTTTGTGCATTTCTTGAAATAACTCAATTGTGTATGTGTGTGTGTGCATATGTATTTGAGTGTGTACAGTCCTCATGATGTGAGCATGGAGAGGCCATGGGTCTCCTGCTGGTACGTGGGCAGGTGTCCATGACAGGTTAACTGGTCGAGGCTTTGAGGGTGGCCTGGCTGGACATCCTACTATGTTCACCTGTGAAATGGACATTTCAAATTCATACACACACACACATACACGATTGGTTATTTCTTTTTCTTTGTGTACATATGTATATATGCATGTCTTAGTCTATTGTGTGCTACTATAACAGAATACCTGAGACTGGGAAATTTATAAACGGCAGAGATTTATTTCTTACAGTTCTGGAGGCTTGGAAGTCCAAGGTTTGGGGGCTCACATCTGGTCCAGACCTTCTTGCTGCTTCATTGTATGGTAGAAGGTGGAAAGACAAGAGGGTAGGGAGAGGGGAGGGGGCCAAACATCCTTTTATGAGACACCCACTCCTGCCATGACTAACCCACTCTCACAAAAATGGCATTAATCCATTCATGAGGGCAGAACCCTCACGACTTAATCATCTCTTAAAAGTCTCACCTCTCAGCAGTGTTGCACTGGGGATTAAGTTTTCAATACATGAATTTTAGGGGACGCATTCAAACTATAGCAATGTGTATTTATCATTTTCCCCATTCTCAACCCCTAACACTTATCATTCATTCTTAAGGAGTTAGTTTAACAGCAAGATCAGGTTTGTTTCCTTTGCGTTCAACAGCTTCATGTAAGCCCATAAAAGAACAAATCAGTCAACTATCCAAACTAACAGCATTTCATCAGTCCTACTTTGCCCTTAATAATTCATCCCTCTTATGTTTACTTTAATACCTGTGCAACATAAATATGCATGACATGTGGCTGTGTATGTTCAAGCACTTTCACGGATAGACTAACAGCGGGAGACTTTTGACCTTGGTGTGAATGGGAAAAAAGTTTCTGCGATGACTAATGACAGAATTGACAGCTTCATACTTTAAATTAAAGAGGAAAGAGGAGAAAAACATTCCCGAAAGAGAATTTCTTAACAGCAATTTAGGTTTCCGTCTGAGAGGTGCTCTTCGTAAATTACATTTGAAAATAGATACTTTTTCTGTACCAGGTTTAACAAGGATAATACCTATTCTGTTGCCAAAAACCTTACAGAGATATTGCAAGAAATAATAAAAGAATGTCTGTCTGTGGAGCCTTTGAGCTACTTGGAATAAATATGCTAACAAATACAAAGGCTTCTTATTAACTCTAGTAAATATTCTGTCAGGGAAAAAAAGCCACAAATAAAACTGAGATTTGGATGTAATCTACTAACTCATAATCCAATTCTCCTGGATGCTTCAGTTACTTTTTTTTCTGACTCCCTTAAATTTGTAAAGAGTATATTAGATATTTAGCATCTTATTTTCTCACTGTTGAGAGGTTTTTCAACATCTTGGCAAATAATACCGAGTATTACAAGGACCAATTTTGTTAGGATCCATAGATGGCTGGCAACTCTGCTTCTCCACTGCAATCAAGAAATAGTAAAAGCACTAAGATTGAGACTTCGTTGTTGGCTTTGTTGTGCATCATATGCTTTCAATCTCAAAGGGATTTTTCCAGATGTTTCAGCCTGTTTTCCTGATGCATTTGAAACTGTTCTGTCTTCTGAGTTCATTTGCCCTAAAATATACAAACCCAAATCTCAGGCTGAATTGAACTCAATCATCCTTCTTTGCCATTTTTAAATGAAGCATTCTGTTCTGTCATCAGGTGAAAGGGAGAACAATACCTTCAAGATCTCACTTGCAGATGTAATATTATGAGAAACTTGGCACAGATTTATGTATCAGCTTGTAATGGCACAATTAGGATCTTTAGCTGCACAGGGAAACGTAGGCCAAAAGGCATTTTTCATTCTTTGAACAAGTACCAACCAAACTTGGAAGGCTGTTGAAGTTAAAGAAGCAAAGACTTCCAGTTGCATTAAGTTTTACCTAGTGATTCTTTTCCTGGGCCCACAAAATGACAGACCCAGAAAATGACATTTGTCGCAGCAGGGATTCCAAAACTGTGCTGCAGGTATTACTTATGTTGGTAGGGTCACAATTAACACACCAGATGTGCAGAGAAAGGGGAGCTTTTTTATTTTCTACAAGTGATAAAATCTTTCTCACAAGCTTCCACCCTGCTGGGTGGCTGATGGGAGTAAAGAGGGTGGGGAGCAACAGGCTTTAACTTTAAATTTGCCTATTAATGATGTTTCGGCTCCTCTGGGTTACACCGCCTCTTTGGGATAATTTTTTAGTCAACTCAAAGTTCACTCCCTAATGGAACTGTTTCTCCTTTCTCCTCTTCTTTCACCAAATGCTGTTTAAGTTACAGTCTTCATGATTGGGGATGGAGAGGCCCTTGGCCTCCTGCTGGTACCTAGGCAGGCGTCTATAATAGACTGACTGGTCTAGGCTTTGAGGGTATCCTAGCTGGACGCCCTACTGTGTTCACCTTTGAAATGAACAGCTGTAATTAACAAAGTTCTTGGGGAACCAGGCCATCTCCCTTGGTGAATGACTCCAAAATTGGGTCTTACTACTCACACTTGAAGCTGCACTGAGGTCTGTGACCTCCATTTGGTAACCTTCCAAATTTTTTTCTAGATTAGAAAAAATTTTCTACATGTCATTTCCTTACGTCTTCCTTTTCTCTTTCTACCATCACGCATGACAGAAGGCACAATCTTTCTATTTTCTCTTCCTTCATAACTAGGGCTTCCCTTGCATTGTCTTAATCAGCTGAGGCTGACATAAGAAATTACCATACATTGGGTGGCTTAGACAACAAACATTTGTTGCTCATGGTTCTGCAGGCTGGAAAGTCCAAGATTAAAGTGCCAGCCATTTCAGTTCCTAGTGAGAGCCTCTTCCTAGGGTTTGCAGATGACTCTCTTCTCACTGTAATCCAAATGGCAAAGACAGAGAAATAGAATGGAAGGAGGCTCCTTTCCATCTCTCCCTAGGAGGGCACTAATCCTTTCATGAGGACCCCACCCTCATGTCCTAATTACCTTCCAAAAATCCCATCTCCAAAGGGCATCACACTGGGGATCAGAGTTTCAATAGAATGAATTTTGGAGGAACACAAACATTCCATCCATAGTAACAACAGTTTTGATTTCTTTGCTGTGGGTGGTGTATCCCTCAGTCCATGCCTTCCCAGGGGTCATATGATTCATACTCAGTCTTAGAGGTAAAAAGTTTCAAGAGAATAAGATTTAAGGGGTAATAAAATACATAGCATAGTATTTTCAAAATTTTATCCCTATTACAAAGCACCAAAATAAAAGCCTTTTTAAAAAGTATAAAGTTAAAAAATCAGCAGTGTGTCTCTGTGTGTGAGAGCATGTGTACATGCATGTGTGCATGCATGTGCATAGTTTTCTATGTCTATACATGTGTACACATGAAGTAGAGGCCTGTAAAGACTCACAGGGAAGACAGCCTTCTCAGCCTATGAGGACAAGACCCTTTTGAATTATTCCACCCTTCACAATGTCAAAACTTACAGAGTATTTCATCACCTGCCATAGGTAATGGTGCCTTGAAAATAGACATGAGTTGTCAGCCCAGAACACACTCCCCTCTAGGAACCTGAGAATTTCCTCCAGGAGGTATCAGGGAAATGTCAAATCATTGGAGACTGCCTTTCTAACCCCAGCTGGCCTCGGCCTGGGATAAAATACATGTTTCCTGAGAACACCTCATAATTTAGACTACACGACAGAGGTCCCTTCTGGGTTTTCCACACAGAGTATTTATTCTGCTCTCCCCAGACTTCCTCATGGAGAACAGACATACTACCTCTACTACAGCCTATGGATTAAGCTGATGTTTAGGTAATCTTTTGTTTTCCCTCTGGAATAAAGTAAGTCTGTGTTTCTCTCCCAAATAGTATCCCAGAAGTTATTTTTAAGTAGACTCAATCTTAGGAAGAAATTGAGCACATAAAGAGGAAGTCGAGTAAATGAAATTTCCTACAGAAAATTCCATCTGCTAAATAATTATTTGTCATAAACTCTGGAGGAGTAAATTGACCTAACATGGTACTCATCACACCTCACTTATAACCAGTTTCTTTTTATAGCCAAGGATACAGTCTGATGGCAAATCTTAATTACTCACATATTATTTATGAGTTTTATCCATATAAAATTTGCTGGTAATCTCCTCTTCCCACAGTTTTTGTTATTGCTGACGATTGAAAGAGGAGTGTAATTGAATTCACTTTATAATACATTGCTTTTTTGTCAAGGAATATATAATTATAAATAAATCGATTTATTCAAAATGTGATCTGAATATCCTAGGTTGAAGTTATCCTTCTAAATAGAATTGTGCAAAAAACCTAGATTTGGAAAGTTAGGCAGATCTGGATTCAAATTTTGCCTCACTACAAGCTATTTTAGAGGAAGTTGCCTTCTGTCTAATTTGATCAACTATAAAATGAAATAGTATTCTTACAGTAATTAGGACTAAATTACATCAAACCTGAAATACCTAAAACAATTCTTGGTAAATTTAGAATACTTTTTTTTTTTCCTCTTGTGCCCTGGAAACCAAGTCTAACGGTACATTATTAGCAGTGTAACATGTACAAAATGTAGGGAGGAGAGAAACCAAGGTCAGATAAATCTGCATACAGTTTCCACTGCATGATCACGTTTCTGCTGAGCCTTGGACTCCATTGGAGGCACCTAAGTATTAAACATAATAAATAACATAGCATAATAATCAACCTACAGAGGATGGTGGGTGATCAAGAAAGAACGGTATCCTCCAGGTTTGGACCCAGAGGGGAAAGCTCCCACAGCACGGGTCCTCTGTGTGGCCAACCTTGAGACATCACTGACATGTCCCTTTGCTCAATATGCCTTGTGAATGTGCCAGATGCAGAGCTCTGAGCTAAATAAGACAGACGTAGCAAAGAACAAGACAGTCCTTGCACTCAAAAATGCTCATTATCTGTTTGGGGAGCCAGAAAGTAAATCTGCAATTCAAATGTGGTAGAGTAACGGCTAGCTGAGAAGGAAGTACTGAGTGCCATGATGAAGAATTTCTTAGAAGAAGTAGTATCCAAGCTGCGACCTGAAGAATAGGAATGATCCTAAGGCTACCAATGCCTGTACATACCTGAGGAAATCAGCTACTTTGTTTTCCACGTAACTTGACTCAGACTTTCTGCTCTTGTCATAGTCTCTCTCTTCTCTTATTTTTATGCTGAGTATAATCTTAACTTTAGTCCACAACCAGTTTGTTTACTTTCCCAATGTTTCTCAGATACATATAAAATTAGTTACTAACAGCTATTTAGTTGAATTCCCTAGAAGTCATTGGATCCTGAATCAGTTGCACATTCATGTAAGTGTAGAGTGTAGAAGTTGCTCTTATAGTGAAGTAATGTCATGCTAACAAAGCATGTACTAGTTTTTTTTTTATAGTGTGTTCAAAGTTAATATTTGATAATACCCAGTTCAATGGATTCAGATGACAGGTTTCAAAATGCAATTTTAAAATGGTTAAAACTATATACACCTTTATCTTGTAAAGCTCATATAATTTGTACTTGTGCACATAAACTGGGAACACATTTGTTTACCTGCAGTCTTTTTTGATGTCACTTACGGAAACCTAACTCAAATTAGCTTAAACTGAATCAAAGAGAATTTATCAAATTATCAGATACGGGTGGGTCCAGGTCTTCAGACACTACATTGTTGCTCCTCCCCTCTCTCTCCCTTCCTCCCTCCCTTCCTTCATTTATCTCTTGATTCTGCTTTCTCTTTGCACATTATGGCAAAAATAATCCCCAACAACTCAACTCAAAACGTATGTTAGAGTTAGTTATGACAGAGAGAAGTCAGGGCTTCTTTAAACAAATTCTGCAAAACTCCTGAAGATGCCTCTAATGGGCTAAATTTGAGTCATGTGACCATCTATGAACGATCACAAGAGCAGAGAGGGGGTGCCCTAGTTGTCCAGATTGAGTCACATGCCCGCCATCATGGCAGGGGAGACATCTGTTTATAGCCAACATCTTCAACAGGTTGGAAAGGACAATTGCTGACAGAAAAAGATGCTGGGAAGACAACATAGCAGCTATTCATTATAATGTAAAATGATCAACTGTGATACATTTTTTTAGATAAGCCAGAACATTTCAGTGTGTGAGGCCTTATTGCTAGTTCACCTTGCAATAGTGTCACCTCTGCTAAAGAATGAGTGAGAATTATCTGCAGACCCTGCACATATTTACAATCATATTCCAGCTCAAAGGGAATGAGCCTCTCAAAAGTTAAACTTCAGCCCCAGGCTCAGACTGAAATAGGAGTTTTTAACAGGAAAATCAGAGAAATTTCACCTGAGACGAAATATCTATGAAATACATATGAACATCCAAAGGAGGTAAGAGGCAAGTTATGTCTTCATACTTCACACTGAATACGTCAAATATGGGAACTTCTTAACTGGTCAAAAAAAAATCTAGATAACAAAGCCTAGAAGGGGACATTTCATTTTAAGAGAATTGTAGGGCAATTAAAAAGTTCCAAACTGTGCAATAGAGATTTATGAAATATAAATGCAGTGAAAAGTTAGGAAATTATGGATTATTTAGTGAACAGAAAAAGAAAAAGTGATTTCTTAATTTTCTCTTTGATTCCCCCAGAACCATGTAACAGTTTAATTGCAAAGAGATGCTTTAAGCAACCATCAAAAAACATTAAACTTCTCTGTGATAGGAATTGTGCTAGGGGCTGAAGATAGGACAATAAATGAGGCATGGTCTTGGCCTCAAGAAAGTCACAGTTTTATGGGGAAAAAAACCTTCAGCAGACAATTAAAATATAATATTCTACAATAAATGTGTATAGAAGATTCTATTAGAACATATAATAACACCTGCAACTCTGCCAATAGATATATTCCTCTATATTGCCTGAAATTCCACCATTAGAAGTTGATCTATCTGAGTTGGAAGATATCTTTTTAAAATGTCAAATAGCTCTGATGTGAATATCATCTTAATCAGAATTGTTAGTTTTTCTTACTTGGTGTGAATTGATCAATCTGATCGTTTCCCCTCTGAAGCACCTCCAATCAGTAAACTCAGGAAATGGTGGTGTCTTGGGGATTGAGGAGCAACGGTAATAGAAGAGGATATCGGATCTGTGGGATTGGGGATCCCCCCAAAGCCAGACTTCCTCTAAGAGACCAATTAAGACTCAGGCCAGCCCAGCATAGCTGCTTCTTCCTTCAATGCACTGATGCACTGTGTATCAGGACATTAAAGAACACTCGATCCTATAGAATGGACAAATGAGTCACTGATTTGAATACTTGGCTGGCGATGCACTCACCAGGAAGAACTGAATAAACTCTCCACCTGCACATCTTCTGTCTCCCCTGCCAAGGTGACCAGGCATTTGGGTTTTCAAGATCTGGAGGGAAGTTGCCAGGTAGAAACGAACCCAAACAGACAATCACTAATCAGGCCTATGCGCACCCACTGAAACAATTAAGCTGAATTTATCTGGGTTTGTATAGAAAGGCCAGGATCTATAATGGGAAGAACTTGAATCCCCAGGGCCTGTGAATGGGATGAGATGTGCAGATTCTGAGAGGGTTGTGGGAATCTTAAATCACATCTGAGAAGACTTTATCAGCCTGGGCAAGGACAACAAGAGTGGGGTGCTGTGGACTGGGGATCAGGTCCTCCTCATATCTTCTGGATCTGTGTAAACACCAGGATTTCCATCCAACAGCAGGAAGGGAGTCATGAACAGTGAGTGTAGAAGACATCCCCCCAATCTTCATGGATACGCCTACATTGATAGGGAAGTGTAGCAGTACTTGTACACTGGATAATGTGGAAGAGTCCATTGCCTATTACAGAACTAGCTAGAAGTTATCTTTTCAGTGGGAGCAAATGCTAGATCAAAAGAGAAGATATTTAGAGGAAGGCATTTAGAGGAAGGCAGAACACACATGGCAGTTAACCTCCCAAAGTTTGTTGTAAAATAATATCAAGTGTTTAGAAATGGTCATTTGACCTAATATGGCCAATGATAGGAGGCATGCTGAAAATTTCTGGGAAAGGATCCCTCACTCCTAAGAAAGAGATAAAAAAAAAAAAAAAAAACAGAGAGAGAGAGAGATGGTCCTTCTTCCTCTGGCCATTGTATGTCTAGATGGGACTGCCAGAACTGCTACAGCTATATCACTATCAGTCAGAGGAGGCAGCCAACACATTAAGAGGCATAGCTAAGAGATTAGCTGACAAGTGGAGTTGGAACCCTGGCATAGCCCACACAGAGCCATCACTTCTTGTTACATAAGTTTCAACATTGCTTAAGCCAGTGTTCTATGACTTGCTGCCAAGAGCATTTGCTATACAATGTACGACTGTCTTGGTGTGTTCTCTCCACTCTAACCACATTTGGTGCATTAAGCTTCAACCGGAACAGTGGATCAATTTGTGTAATGGCCCCTCTTTTCTGCAGTCCTATTTTCTATTGTATACCAAAGTGCTGTCACCCCCAAACAACCCTGCCAGACTGTATCTTTTCTTAAACACCTCTGCAGGCTTCCCATTTCCCATAGGGGCAACTCTCTTCCATGGCAGACAAGGCCCTTATACACTGGGCATCACCTGCGATCCTGTCATCTCCCACCACTCCATGCCCTATACCAGGAACATGAGCCATTCTGGCCTTCCCTCTGGTTCCCAACACAGTAGCTCTTTGTGTCTCTTGGATAATTTGTGGAAGGATTGTGCTATCTAAAATGCCCTTTCTCATCTATTCTATCTGCATAGAAAAGCAGACTTTTCCATCTATACTTGTCTCTGGGAAGCTGTTTCGTGATATCTCTTCTCTGTGTGTTTCTTAGCACTTGTGTCATATCATCTAGGACCTTTTTAAAATACCTGTTTATATGCACCAGTCCTCCCCATTAGTCTGTGTACCTATGATGGTTAATTTTATGTGTCAACTTGACTGGGCTAAGGAATGCCCAGGGGGCTGATAAAACATCATTTCTGGGTATCTCTGTGCGGGTGTTTCTGGGATAGATGAGCATTTGAATCAGTAGATTGAATAAAGAAGATCTGCCCTCACCAATGTAGTCAGGCATCATCTAGACCACTGAGGGCCCTGACAGAACAAAAAGGCAGAGGGAGGACAAATTTGTTTCCCATTTGGGCTCAGACGTCCATCTTCTACCTCAGCATCTATGCCCCTGGTTCTTGGGCCTCTGGACTTGGACCAGGACTTACATCATTTGTTTACCTGGTTCTCCAGCTTGCAGATGGCAGATAGTGGGAATTCTTGACCTCCATGATTAAGTGAGCCAATTCCATAAGTCAAACAAACGGATCACTTTTGATGGATGATAGATGATAGATAGATAGACAGATAGATGATAGTTAGACAGACAGACAGACAGCGATAGATATATCCCATTGGTTCTGTTTCTCTGGAGGACATTTACTAACATAGTGCCTCTTGAGACCACCTCTGTAACCTCAGTTCTGGACTCATCCATAATAGGAACTTAGTGTTCCTGGAACAAATAAACAAATGAATGAATAAATGAGTGCAATCCAGAATTTCAGAAAGTCAGAAACAAATTCTATAACATCTGGAGTCCTTCTGCAAAGTGAGCAACTACTTCCCACACTTCTTGAGGGTATCACAGCTAACCAGTCCACTAACACTTTCAACCCACACAGTGATTTATTCCGCCACTTTAACCTGTATTCCTGATTACTGCTAATCTAAAGAGCAGGATCACTCTGGTGGGCATGACATTTTTCTACTATGTTTTAAGTGTGAATGCTGACTTCCAGCCACAACAGGGTTATTTGCAATGTTTGCTTAACACGTGTGTGACATCGTGTAAAGAAGTCTAAATTAGAAGCCTGTTATGTAGTGATGCAGAAACCAAAACAATTGTATATTTTTAATTAACTGGCTCCTACATATATTTATTTATTATCAGATACAAAGCACATATATGTATTTTTAATATGAAGCATTTCCAAAGAAGAAAAAAGTTGGTAGGAATTAAAATTTGATCCTATTTTTACATAAAATGGTATAAATAGGAACAGCATGAATGTATGTTAAAAGAGAGAAAATAAATCTGTATGAAAATATATAATAGGGAATAACATAGATTAATGTATCTAGGCATTGTATTGATGCAATTTTTATCAAGGGGCTCGCATCAACTGCTTGCCAATAGGACACAAACCATGGCATCCCGGGTCTGCAAAGCCACACTGGTTGCCAGCAATTTGAAAAGTTGGCTGTAAATGAAGGTTTTCTATCTTGTTTTGTGGCTGCTTATGATGCCATGTTGGTGGCATTAGTGCCTGGGAAATACGAAGAGCTAAATGCATCCCCTATTTCATTTTCTAAATTTCATAGCCTGATGGCAGTAGGGCTGCAGGCATTGTACTCTGAAAGGATTATTGCACTTCCTGAGAAGAAGTTAAAGTCACTCAGCTTTTGCCCCCATGGCTTGGGACACCAACTGAGACATACTGCAATCACACAGCTGCAATAGACTGTCTCTTGTGGCTTACTGCTTAATGATATTCCAAACATCAGATCTCCCTTCTATTATGTAGCTTCTTTGCCACCAACTCCCTTTTGCTTCTTTTAAGCCTTTTTTCATTTTTGTATTTACCTTATTTATCTTACCTTCACACTTCCCTGACCTGATTACCCTTAGACATAATCATCTCCGGTTTTCCTTTATGTATCAGTGGCTGCCGCTTGATATTATGGTGTTATTTTAATATCATAATGGAAAATGATAAAGGCCAATCAATTACTTTGTATTATCCATTGTGTTCCATTGGGATTGATTTTCCTCTATGTAATCACGTTTGCAGCCATAAAAACAAAGATTAAAAAGGGTTTTCTCTCTATTTTTCATATTCAAAAGAGTCATATTAGTAACTCTGCTTCATAATGTTGCTGCTAAGAGAGCTAAAGCTCATCCAGAGAAACGGAGTCCCTGGGAGGTGGCTTGAGTAATGGACAGGACCCAGGGCTAGTTCTAGGACACTGGCCCATGCCTCAAGTATTTATCTTCCCTGCTGTTCTTGGAAAAAAATCTGGCATCACATTTATGATTTAATAAATGGCAATCCTGTGTCGGCTGCACAGTTTTGCACATCAGAAGAGGTTCCCACATTGTCACTTTGCCTTCTCCTCACCACATAAACTGCTGAAACTCTCCCATGTCAAATAACCTAGAAACGTACCAATAATGAATCTTCCCCAGTGCGGCTGTGCCGTTCACCCACTTAATCATCAGCTGCCTGCTGAGGCTCTGGGTCCTTGAGAATAAATATACATCAGATGCAAGCAGGGTACATACAAACGCCAAGAAATAATACAAAGCAGGGTGAACAGCTTGCAGGGGGAACCTGCAGAAGACTCCAGTCTCTCTACAGCAGGGAGATTCTCTGAGTGGAGAATCAGCTTCAAAGAGATGAGCTACGAAGACTACGTCCTCTAATCACTAGCTTTACATGCACTGAGATTGACAAGCTAGTGGGCAGCCCCAAATGGCAGCCCTAAGCATGATAGAGAACTTAGCTTCTCCATAGCCCAGCTCAGCTGCCAGAACTGTGCTCCCTGCAATTCCCATGGCCAAATGGGTAGACGAACTGTTTGTCTTTTGTTTGGTGTAAAAACCCATAGAGAAATACAGCTTATATAAAAGCTCTACAATGCTATGGTTTTATCTGACCTCACTTTTATGCTTAAATGCTCCAGACTCTCTTTCCCTTCCTCTCACTCCATGATTGACCCTTTTCTTTGAAATAAGCAAATAGCATACGTTAAAAATCATCAGGCTATGGGGGCCTGGAACTAGGGATGAGGATCAGAGTGTGTGACATCAACATTCTCCTGCAGTATGCAGACACATAAGGATGCTGGTGGAATTTCAGAGATTGTCTCCTGGAGCTGCCGCGTCCCCTGTGCAGCAATCCAGAGGCTCCCTGGTGCCTGAGTTCAGCTGAGGAGCTCTGCTGCCACTGGCCCCTGGTTCTCCCCTCTAGAGGCTCATGAGACTCAGTTCTCAGGGCCCTTGGCTCTGGAAATCGCTCCTTCTGTCAGTTACTACAGCTTAGACTCAGTGTACGTTAGGGTGTCTTAGGACATGGCATGAATCTTATTTGGTCCTGTTCTTATGAAAATGTGCATAACTGAAAGGAGTAATCTTTACCTGTGTGTTTGTGCTTCACAAAATTGTTCTGCCCAGCTCCCTCCCTATAGATTCAGAGTTACACTTACCCCTTCCCAATTCTACAGATTTTCTCTTTTGCAACTGCCTCATCTAGGGGAGTCCCCCAGGGGCCACACTGTTGCCTGACAAGCAAATGAAGCCAGGAAGCAGCAAGAAAGGCCGCCACAAAGCCATCCCCTCTCACAACAAAGCCCTAAGCTCCTGCTTGCTCATTTGATTGAAACAAAGTCTCCAACTGCCTCCCACAGCACCCTCCCTTGGAGAGTTCATGCTCAGAGCCACCGAGTAATTTTTATTGTATAACAAACAGTTGCTTAAATAGGTTGTCTGCACATGGTCATTTTATCCCCCTTCCCCTCCACCTGCCACAAATCTTCCAGGGTAGGGGGCAGACCCTGGCAGCTACCGCCCTGCCCACCTACCCCTCAACAGCCCTCATAAATAAGCTCCAGTATCAGCAGGACCAAGAGAGACCTGCAGTGGTAGGAGTGGCCGGACGACCTGGAACTTTGAAGGAAGCATTCCAAATGCTTTGTGGCACATTTAGCACTTTGAGAGGAGGGAGGCTGTGGGAATAGGGTCAGATTTCTTCTGCAGGGAAATTACTTAAATAGGTTTTAAAATTTATAGTCTGTGTTGTGATAACAAACAAAAATAAAGTATACTCCCCCCAACTCAGAGTTTCTTTGGCTGCAGAAGTCCTCTGGGGTTGGCTCACTCTACTGCTATGCTGTTTAGACAGAAAACTGGAGAGCAGTTTTCCCTGAAGCTGCTCCAAGGCTCCGGCTTCTATTCCCGGTTGAATTCGCATTCCATTGGCTTGCTTCCTCCTAAAAGGCACCTTCCTTCTCTGCAGACTACCACTGACCACCCTGACTCCTCCACACCTCCTGTTCACTCCCACTTTGGTTCCTTCTTTCCTTTGGTTTCTGTCCTGCTTAGCCAGAGAAGCCCCTCCCAAATCACAAGCAGCTTCACTAAGCCATTGACAGCACACACTGATGTCTAATAACAAAGCATTGCTCAACGATCCTCACCCTATCTACCCTGTTGGTCCCAACTCCAGTGCCGCTGCCCCCCATTCCGGCTCACATCTGTCTGCAGCATAACTCAGAAAGGCGACATGCAGAATTAAATTTAAGCATTTAAAATCTAGGGCTCCAATTGTGGGTGCAGTTACATAATTACAACACTTACCATAAAATAGAATAACATTGTTTAGGGTAAGATTTTGGAGTTGCATTAATGGATGCTTTTTTCTGTTTGCTGTAAACAGTCTTGATATATTGAAGAGGGGACGTTGTCAGTAATCACAGTACTTCTCAATGCATCTCGTGAATTGTGTCCAAATGTAAGAAAAGCAGATTCGTTTTGAAATATCAACATCTGCCTTAATTTACTTGCTTCTGCATTATGGTTCTAATTGTACTCAATATAACCTATTGCTGTTGGATCCCCTCGGGGTCTTGGAAAAACAAGCAAAAACAACGTGGAATGGATTCCATGTGTGAAATCTACAGGCATTTTTTTCCTTCGCCTTTTATTAAGTTAGAATTTATAACACTCCATGGCCCATATGAAAAGCATTTCAACTGATATCAGTGAAATTATCTCCTAAAACTAATCTCTCTCATAAAAATTGAACTGGATGAACTTTTCTTGTAAGCTGACAGGTGAAGAATCTTCAGTGAGGTAACTTCAGTTTTGGAATATTCTTACATTAAACATATCCTTTGGGCAAATAATTCAAGTCATTTATAAAAAGCATTTTAAAGGTGCATGTATCTGAAATCTTTTTTGTGCCTATATTAAATTTCATGTAATCTAAATCAGTGACCATTTTCAGGACCCCTTTTCTAGGGCACAGCATTATACATATTCTGGGGATATTTGTCACATCCTTATTATTTTATTCTTATGACAACACTCCAAACGTATTCTTTTTAGAATATTCTAGAATATTCTTGGGGTGTTGGCATAAGAATAAAATAATAAGGATATCTCTATAGGAACAATAGCAGGTCTATTTCTCAAAACATATTTATCATTGGAGGGAAAATGACATACAATTATCTTCCTTAATAAGAATTAGTATCTGTAGTGCTTGAAATATGCTAGGTATATATTAAGCACCTTATGCATTGTCCATTTTGACCTGCAAAACAACATTTTAAGTCTCATGACCCCCATTTTACAGATAAGGAAACTGAAAATGTTGAGAATCGTACTCAGCTGATACATGGCAGAGGCAGAATTAAACAGAGGTTAGTCCACGTATCACAGAAGCAGTACTACAACAGGAAGACCTAAAATTGGCTTTTGTTGTTGAAGACAGTTTTTAATGCAGGCAGAATTTAGTGACTGTAGAAGAGCTGATGTTTGAATATTGTTAGAGAAGATCCCAGAGGAAAAAGTTGGGTCTGCAAGGAAAGTAAACTTTTATGACCGTGTTGTTTCAGAAGACTTGGCAGCACTAGTTACTCTCACAACTGCATGCATTGCTCTGTTACTTAATCAGTATTATACAGTGCCACTTAATCCGTTTTATGGCTTAGCTTGTCTTGTAATGTTGTTGTACTGCTGATAAACCCATTCACAGGAATAATGTACCTTTAAAAAATCGACACCACGCTCTGTTTTTAAAGTAAGGACATGTCTATGTGGAAGTTTATTATGTCCCAGCATTTATGACAACACTGACATTAAAAATAGGGTTACCCGGTAAAGACTTAGGAAGCGTGAAACCACTTTTAAAACAAGTAGTTATTACACTGTCCTCTGAGATTCTGATTACAGGGCATGAATCCTCTTGAACCATGGATTAAAAGTACCCAGATTTAATTTTTATCATAATATATGTACTAAGTAGGTAACAGCTAAAACCACAGTAAAAATTTAAAAAGTAAAAAAAAAGCACCTCAGTCCTGATTTTTTTTGACTCATAAAGACAATATTTATTATCACCTTTTCTGTAAAAGCTTTTTCAGTCAAATATCCATTCAGCTAGCAGTTTTAATTTTGCTAAAATAAGCATGCTTAAATGGAAGAATTTTTAACATCGCATTATAGTGACAGCATCAGTCTGCTTCCTTTGAGAATCAATTAGCAGCCAAACAACTATGCAGACTCTGTAATGATACAAGTCTGTGGTATTTCCCCAAATTACCTGCAGCAAGGTAAATGGCATGAGAGCTTTGGTCACCAGGGAAAGCATGAAAGGATATACCACACAAGCATGAAGTTATTTAGGAAAAATCTGTAGAAAATAAAAAAAAGTGAGGCTACACAGCAGCTGTTCCAAATAACAAAATATCATTAGCATCTCTGCTGAGGGTTTTAGCTTTGTCGGCTGGTTATGTCCCACACATTTTTTCCTGAATTTGCTGCTCATGTTTTTGAGCTTAGCCAGTTACAATTAAACCATCAAGTAGGTACACTTGTTTGTTTCAGGTGTATGAGACAGTAAAGCTTCATTTCAAATAGAGATACCCAAGAGGAAAGGGTTAGAAAGTGCTATGCAAAGCTGTGAAACACTGACTAGCAATTTAAATTGGAATCAGACAATTTAGCGTGAATAGGAAAGAAAACACAAAAAACAAAAAATGAGCTCTCACATATACAGTGTGTGTGGAGGGGGTGAGGATGGCGAAAAGGTTTTATTTTTAGAAGTCTTTGCTAAATTCTTTATAAGCATCTCAATCTTTGTTAAAAAGAAACAACAGATACATACATTTCCTTAGGGGAGCATTTTTTTTTTTTCACATAAAATTTTAGTAGTTGGCTGCCTACAGTGAGGCTTTTTGTAACAGAATATACAAATTGTATTTTTTATGGTTCCTTATTTATAGTGAAACAACCATTTTAATAAAATGATTCACTTAGATTATTTTACTGCTTTTCATTACAGATCTTCATATTTCTTCATTTGTTCTCATCTTTCTCCTGGTTAAAATTAAAATGTTTGACTCTGCAATTAATCACAAACGAATTTGATTTTGGAGTATTTTATTCTTTCCGAAAGATTTGCTAAAATATCTTTCTACAAATGTAGAAATCAAAATCGATACAAACCATTTGGCTGCTCGTAGAAGTCACTCCTGAGCTGAGTTCAACATTACTTAGAGCAAATATCTAGCATTTATTTATGGGATAGGGGAAAAGGCAAAGTAAACTTAGTATGAGAAAGAACAAACTGTCATCTCTCTTTTCAAATTATATGCACAATATTGATACCTACCGAATGCATTTTTTTTTTCCCCACAGTGGTACGGTATTTTGTTTTGTTTTGCTGGAGGGATAGGTTGCTGTTGTTTTGTATTTAAAAATCATAAGCTAAAGTCTATTCTATAAATGGCTTTTTCATATGGTATGTGCCATAGTTTATCTTAAATCGTGAAGAAGAAATATTGTATTCAACAATGTGACTATTGTTAAAGAAAATTCTCAGGATTATGCATCTGGATTCCAGTAAATCCGGTTTAAAGCAACAGGGCTTGCCCTTGTGGAGATGAGCATGGTAAAATGTATCACATTATATGAGTGCCTTTTACATGCCTCTTAGAAACCAAAGGGCATTTAGACAGCCAACTGGACATCTATGGTTCCCCACAAAAGATTGTTATCAATACAAGGTAATGATTTCTCACCTTAATTCAATATGATCTAAATCAATGTTAAACAGAACTGATAGTATTAATGCAAAATTAATCTAACATTTTAAATTAGGGATTTTAATTTAAGCACTGGAAAATCCAAGAGCACAGTGTCTTTGTTTTGCATTTATCCTATTGCCAAAATAATGCTCCATACATTGCTTTGGCAACATTTAGCGCACCTAGAGATTTATAGATAAAATGAGAGATTTCAATGGGAAAATATGTGTAAAGACAAATGCTGCTTTTATTATTAATTCTTATTCTCACAGAATGTGTTGCAGCTGAAAATATAAAAATATGCACACACAAACACACACACACACACACACACACACAGGTCTCTCCTCTACTTAATTTCCTGAGTTAATGTTCCTTCTCAGAAAATATATACTTTGAATAAGATGGATTAAATATGTTGGTTAAATTTTAGAATGCAATAAAATGATTACATTAAAAATGACCATATTTAAGGGAAAAATAGCTAAGTTGGGCTAATTTATTATTATTACTCATTGCATTTAAAGAAACTTGGACTAGGGATCAAAGTACATTTTGATTTGTTTGAAAATTGTAAATGACCCATTCCCAGTTTTCCAACCCCATAAAGTTAGAATGCAGTCTGTGAGTACTCTCTGCTCTAATCAAGAAGGAAGGGGCTTCAGCTTCAAATGTCAATGCTGTAAACATGTTAAATCTGGAAAATATTTTCTAAGCAAGCAACCATGTGTAAAATTTACCAAACTTGTCATGAAAGGGCTGCAGCTGCAAACCTGCAAACTTCTCACTTCCGTGAAGACTCCAGATGCTGAGACAGGGAAGAGAGGTTTCAGCTTGACTCCCCAGCTGTTGCACCTTAGAGCTTTGCATGCCGCCATCTTCTCAGTGTTTCACCAGGTAAAGAAGCAGTGATCATTTAATACCAGGAAAGAAAATCTTGGGCTTACCTCAGAAGGTGCTCCATGTAATTTATTGTAACACCAACCCAAACATTCAATAGTAAATTAAGGTTTGTAATCTGTCCAGCTGCCTTGCTAAAAACAAGTTAGTTTAACAAAAGCTTCCAAAATACAGAGTGAAAATATAGGATAATGATAAAAGTAAGCAATCGTCATATGCTACTGCCAAAGAGGATTCCCATTAAATTACACTTATGCATCATTTTATGAAAACTTTTTACAAACCATGTCTGCTGCTTATAGCTAAAAATATCTTGGGATAAATTTGAAACTTTGCTTTACTACAGAAATGTAAAATCTGCTAGATAGCATCATAAACAAAGACAATTTGATGAATTTTTAAAAATTACTAACACTGCTTTTAACACCACTAACATTCTACATAATATTTACAATATGCAATCTTCTTTTATAATGTGAAGTGTTTTTAAAATGAAATCTGCACTTTAAATGCCAATATCCTCTCCTTCTGCCTTCTCACTTTATGACACTAACATAGGATCTCATTCACCAAGCCAATTGAAATTTTAATAAAAGAAAGCAGGAGTTTCTAATAAACTCCTGCAGTGAGCTGATAATACTAAACATCTTTAGCAGCATGGTGTTTTTTTATTATTATTTTAGCTGTATATTAATATGCTAGTATTTGTAAACTCCCCAGTGCCACTAGATTTATTTCAGAAGCCATCACTACACTCTTCTGTTGTGAAAAGTTTATCTGACAAAGAAAAATTCTTTTTTGGTGATTTTCCACCCAACAACTATTTGACAGGAAAATACACAACTGACAAATATATTGTGACTACACGTCCAGTCCTGAAAGGGCTCTAGCAACTGATTTCACTCATCATGGTGCCAGTTCTAGGCTAGCCAGGAAAACCGGCGTAATCCAAACTGCAGTAGAGGCATGATTTGGGCTTTTGCTGGGGATTTAGCACGATATACTGACCTATACCACTCACCACTATACACCTTGCTAGCTTTACCTTCTATTCCATCCCCTCAACACCCCTGCCTTCTAGATCCGCACCCCAACTTTCCAACTAGAGGACCACCACTCCTCTCTAAGCAATAGGGACTGTGGCTGCATAGCTTTCACTTAAAAATAATACACAAGGATCCACGTTCACAATGTAGTTTGGAGTGGGCAATTCAAATAAACCCATAGGGGATATTCTTCTATGGCCATGGGTATGATGTGGAACTGCTACTGTCACCCGTCAATGAACCTCCACATACATTGTATATAATAAGCCTTAACATTTAGACAGTGTTTATTATGCAGCAGGTGCTGTTCTAGGCACTTACACATGTGAAATGACTTGATCCTTGCTACAGCTCTGTGTGGCAGATACTATTAGTATCCCCACTTTCCATGTGCTGAAACTATGATGAAGGAAAGTAACTTGCCAATGTCATACAGCTAGGAATGGCTATACCAGATGCAAACTCAAGTTGTCTAGCCAGGGTTGGGCTATTCATGACTCTGCCTCTGTAAACATTGTTAGATTAAGACTGAAACTGTCTGAGCAACTGGTCTTCATTGGGACTGCTCCTCCGTTGGACACCCATTCCACTGCTTCTTCACCATTTACGCTCTGAGTAAGTAGGACACCTCTGGGTTTCTTAATCCTAAATTCAGCAAGCAAGGAAAACAAATTCTGTCATCCTTCATCCATACTACACCTTCAATCTAATACCGTAAAATAGTCAAGAAATAGTTTTGTTGGTATTCTTGCCACAAAGTTGAAAGGAAGGCAGGAACAACTCAAGCTGTGCTGGCCCTTCTGAAACTTTGTGAGATGTAGGACAAAGTTCACAAGATGCTTGACTTGACAAGTATGAGATTGTGACACACAACTTTTGAAAAGCACCCTTTCTGCCAGGCAGGCAGAGCCAGGATACAAGGCTTGGTGAAAACACTGCCATTTGCAGTAAGCATCCTACACATATATCACTATAACCATGATGAACTCTGTGGTCAGACCTGGAGAGCCCTGATGGCAAGAGTGCACATTTTAGGAAAGGAGAACTTTGCTTCTTCCAGAGCCCAGATACTGAATCAGTTCAACAAGCCAATGGCAGCAGCCGGGGTGGAAGTTGGGAGACAGTTTAAGCAGATGTACAAAAATGCATCAACACTGACCCAAAAAATCACAAGTTTACTTTATTCTCCAAATTTCCCATCTTCATCCTAAGTCCACATGTTGGTTTTGAGTAGGTAGCCACACAGGGCAGTACCATGCCATATCTGGAGTTGCAGCTTAGTTGTGCTGACATTAGATTATTATCCAATATAGCTCACAATATTCAGTCACATATTGTCCACTAGTGTTTGGGAACTGCTTTCGACAGGCAGACCACTAGAAGCTATAGGCACATTTGAAAAAAAAAAAAAAAAGTAGCATTTGGTGATAGAAATACCATACATCTTTGTTTAGAAGTAGTGGCTTCTATTAAATTTAATTACTTCCCCTGTGGCTTTAAATCAAGGGCAGCTTCTGTTAAATTTAATTACTTTCCCCCGCGGTTTACATGGCAAAGGTGTCATTGCTACTTTCGGAGTGCTTCTGGCCAAAGTGAAAGCTTGGATATGATTTGCTCCACTATACCGATGCCTTCCTTCATAATTTTACCTTTTCCCTCTATCCAATAGCACGTTTATATGTACATTTTATTCATGAAACCTGCCATCAGTATCTTAAAAATTATTCAATTAGTAGCGTGTGATTGACAGCTGAAATCTAAAGAAAAAAAAATTTGATCAATTTCAACACAAAGATACTCTGGATTTATTTCACAATTTTACTGTACAGATGTTTATGTAGCACACCAGCACTTTAAAAGTATTACTATGCATATTCTACATAAAGGTGCACTTTCTTAAATTTTCTGAATGAGGTAGTTATTATCACTTTTATTTTATTAGTTCCACGCCAAGCTAACAATTTTTACTACTAATTATGTCGACACCAATTCCAATGGCTCTTCTGCCCCCTAACTGTCAAAGTTCACATTCAAGTGTAGCTACCTAACAACGCTGCCCTTTATTGATTTGTCATTGGAATATATTCACAGAAGTGAATTCCTAAAAGTTTGCTTCTCTCAAGATGAAATGGATCTTCATTAACATTCTGAAAATGAAATGCAGCTTCACAAAAAAAAAAAAAAAATAAGGCAGCTTTCAGACCATTTTAGAATTTCAGAGAAGTTTTGCATTATCTTTCCCATGATCCTATGCTGATGTCAGGCTGTATTTCAACTGAAATGACAATGAAATCATTTCAATTCCATGCAATGTGCAAAAAAACAGTCAATTTTTCACTTGGCAAGCTGAAGTCTAAAGTAATTAAGCACTGCTGTGTGGGAGGCAGCTTCCTGCTCTGAAGTCAGCCTGAGATAATTACCATATTAAAGTCAAAACATCATGTGCCGCACTGATAGATAGATGGATGGAGAGATTGGGCATCTATTAAATGATCCATTTTGTTATGCTTCCTGGGAAATGTGCCATTGATGCCAATTAAGAAATATATATTCCAAGTGAGTATTTCTAAGTGGAAAAACTTCTATCTGGTAAATTGAATTTATTATTTACTGATCATGAAGTACTTAAAGTCATAAAATCTAGATAGAGAGCAACCTATGAGGAGAATTACATGCTCTGACTCGGTTTACAAACCCCTCATTACCTAATTGCCATGTTAGCATAAGGTTCTTCATAACATTTCTAGCCAAGATACTAAGTTATTTCTGTCATGAAAACTCTAGTTGGAGTAATGTGATATTGCAGATAAAATGTACATTCAGAAATTTCAAAGTCACAAACAGGTGAAGTGAAAAAAATTATTTTTCATGTTTAAAAGAAAGTTAAATAAAATATACTTCAAAGAATCTTTCTTAGATATGAAAAAGGAAATAATCCTCCAAATATTGAAGTTGGGTAGGTAATTTAACAACACAGTTTGGTTGAATGCACTGCGGCAAGATGAAGTTACAGTAAAAAAATTCCTAGCAACATCATTTATTAAAAGTTAATAATTTATTAATATTCTTTTTCTAGTCACCAAACATATGGTATTACTTAGGCTTTTATAAAGATACCTGGTTAGGAATAAACTAATGAAACAATCTGGTCTGTGTTTTAAGTAGAACAGTTTATTTTAGTGTAAATATTAGTGAAAAAAATAATATATTGGTTCCGTGAAAGAAGAGGGCATCTCCAAGTCAGGTTCTTTTTTTTTTGAGTGAAGAAGAATAGGCACCTCTATGTCTGCAGTGAGGGTTATGTTTGATCTTCTCTAACTACTTTCTATGGGATTTATTCGCCACTATTTCCACTAACTTACTGATACCATAAAAGATGGGGAACTAAGCAATATCTCTTTAAAATCAGAGACAAGAACTTCCGCGGATCAAAACTAATATTTTTCTTGGTGACAAAAAAAGTAGATTTTAAAATACAAAAATCTTCCCTTATAAAGATTAAATGATAATTAGTTTCTCAAGAAGGTAATCTACAGAATCAATAGGCTGCCTTAATATCATATTCCATCCATGCCCTCTGGCACATCACTTGATCGGGGTCCCAGTGGGTCAGGCAGTCATTTGAGCCTGGCTGGCATTGCTAAATTCCAGATTGTTCTGAAAGACAGTCTCAATCAGGCCTTTGGTTTTGTGTATGTTTCCAGAGAAATCACAAAATGAATGCAATTTTAAATTACCTTCTGTGGGAGAAAAGGAAAAATAGCACTTGTCTCTGTGACCTGGGATTCAACAGAGAAGTTCACTATCTGACTTACTGTGATCCCTTTTCCATTTCTAGTAATACCATTTTCTTGTAGATGGACAGAGAAATAGAGAAAAAGTAATCATAATGGAGTGTAGGAAGGAAGAAATGTTTTCTTTGATATGCTCTATGATATAGTTACTGATACACACACGTGCACGCACACACACACACACACAGTAAAAACTTTCCATTTTAAACCCAGGGGAAAACTATCTAAATTAGTTAAAAATGGAAATTAATACTTTTGTTTTATTTTGTTCTTCACAGGAGTTAACACTTCCTGGACCATGAAATTTTATTTTGTTCCTACTTCGCTTAATATTTTCAAAAATGAAGATACACTGCTTTCATAGTTGGAAAAATAAACTGCAATTGTAAAGCATTTCTAAAAACTCAGTAAGAAATATTTAGTCATTTTATAATATATTCCCAAACAAAATGAAGATGAGAGGCCTTGGGGCGGGGAAGACTGCTTTGTAATGGCTGGTCCTGATTAGAAAATAGAAGTAGGCATGCAAAAATGTCTCATCAGTGGCAGCCAGCCTTCCGGAGTGTGAAGCCAGCCCAGACCAACTGAAGAGGGCTAATAATCTCAACTCTGGGGTGTATTTGGTCACTTGTGTTCCATTCTGTAGACACAAATCAGCAACTAGATTTAGAATCGACTACAGGGTAGGAATTTGGTTTGATGACTAGAGCTCTGGTCTGGGAGCAAGAAGATCTAGTTTTCTGTTTCTGCCTGTGTCAATGACTCACTTTGTGAACTGATACAGTTTAGAATTTCATTCTTTCCTTTTTCTCCATCTGTAAAATGGAGGCAGTAATATGCCCAGCACGACCCTGTGCAAAGCAGAAGAATTAGCAAATAGTCGAAGAAGACTACTGTACATTCAGAGCATGATTACTTTGGGGAGAATATCAGTTCTTCATTGTGAATGTTAGCATCATTTTCAGCTGCCCAAATCCAGGTGCCATTAGAGAATTCAACTTCAAACACTGCATTTATTTTCTGCCCTCTAAATGTCCATGGTTTTGAGGTTTTTCTCACCATATTAACTGCAACAGTGAAATTAGATTATTCAGCTTCAGTTTATAGTCCATTTCATTCTTTAATTTTTGTGTTCAGAGATGATGAGTTTTGGTTTGCACTCACAGTGTTTCAGAAAAATAACAAAATGGGCTTTCATTTGAAACATTTAAACTTCATAAAAAATCTGGCTTTACCTATTGTACTGGAATACTGTGGATATAAACAGCATAATAATATATGTGAAAACTGTTTAAGCTTTTCTAAGAGCCTCCCCAACTCTCATCCCCACCCCCAACACACTTCTGTATAACTAAAACTGACTTTAAGCTACCTGCCAACATCTAGTTTGATATATTTTGATTATGTATTGGAGAGCACATTTTTAAGATAGTTCTCCTAACATGCCAAGAAATGAAATAGATTAATTCTATCTCAAACTCCTAAATCAAATAAACAAGACATCAATGCATGTAACCTTTCATTCACACTTCATCCACCACCTCATTCTTTACTCTCTTGCAATTCACCCATGGTAATCTTCCTTCTCTCAACAAATGTCATATTCAGTAACTCAATCATACATCTTAATCAAAAGCAATAAGTGTAGCACCCGACATGAAAGAACACCTACATAAACATAGTCTTTTGTGCCTTCAAGTCTCTCTCACACTGACACTGTTAACACAAGACAGCACTTCTCATCACTGGAAACACACCCCTGAATTTATTAAGTGCTCAACACTTTCTCTGGAAATGTTGGAACGACAGCTAGCAGCGGTGTCATCTGATTTTAAAGCAGACTGGCACTATGAAAGTTTAGATTTCAGAATTAAGAAGAGATAAGAGAGTGCTTCTTTTATTACTAAAACAGTTCCCCCAAGTTACTAAACCAATTACCTGACCCTTAAATATTATTTTTATGTGTAATTTGTATAATTACTCCTGGCAACTAAGGCAATAAAATGGACTCTCTTCTGTCTTCAAATTTCAAACTAAGGCAAAGAAACTAGATTTTCTGATGGGATGTGCTAGTGGATTTTTATCCAATGGAGTTTCCTGTCATTTTCATCAATGTCATCATCACCTTGGAGAGTTTTATCATTTTCACCATGTGCCTGGATAGAGTAAGAAATACAACCATTCTCTTGTCGCTCATGTTTTTACAATTTCATTGGCTTCCTAGTATTGTACTAATATTACCCTGGTTTGACCTTAATATTTAAGAAGGTACTGACAGAGGAATGAAGACTAACATTTCTTGAGCCCCTAGTGCAGAGCAGACACATTACTAGATGCCTTCACATAGTTTATGTCAATTAATTCTCACCACTCTGTTAGACCAGTATTATTTCTCTCCATTTCTACAATGAAGAAAACTGAGACTCAGCGTTAAGCAAGCTACATCACGAACTAGAAAATGAGAGCACCAGACTGAATTACGTAGAGTGGGCTCTCCATAAATATTTGTTAGTGAACATATGAATCCATACGTAAATATGCTCTACTCTATGCCAGGCTGAGATTCTCTAAGTATAGGATTTAGAAAAACAGGATTTTAAACTCTAAGCTGCTCAGGACTGTGTGTTTTAGTTTCAGTACATACTCTCACACCAAAGTATCTTCCATAAGCTAAAAGTTGGATACTATTTACCCCCACTGTACAGATGAGGAAATTGAAATTAAGAGAACTTATGTTCATATAGCTAGTAAATGTCAGTACCAGTGTCACACTTAGACTACCTCTTAGACTCACATTTGAAAACATATGAGCAAAAATAGAATACCGTTAAACAATAACTCTACCATTGGAAAGAAAAGTAATGTTTGAAATGACTGTGTATAATTTTTTCCAGTCTGTCTCTCATGGTGGTGACTATTGACTTGAGCATACACACTGAATGGAAGTCCAGACGACTGGGGTTCCAGTCCTGGATGTGCCACTTATTACCTCGACTCAGTTTTCTTCTATAAGAAATGCAGATTAAATGATCTACTTTCATTTTGGCTTACCAATGAATTTCTTGCATCAGTACCTGGAATATAGCAAGTCCTCAACAAGTATTTGTTGAAGAAATAAATGAGATGGGTACCCACAGGCAGTTACATGAAAGTTCTTGATATGTGTGAAGTTCTGAGTAGATTTGAGGAATGATAACTGTAATTAGGCTCTGGCTCCCCCACCTCCACTCCCATTTATAGAAAGAACCTGCCTTTTCAAGTTGCTTAATGCTATACATTTGTGTAATTTATCTATTAATAGTTCATTTGGGTTGATTTTACACTAGTCCTTGCTACACTTTAATCCAATAATGATCTTTTTACTCTGGTCTATCACAAAGATTTAGGTTGGGGTCAACAAATTTTTTCTGTAAAGGGCCAGATAAATATTTTAGTCTTGTGGGTCACACAGTCTCTGGCAAAACTACCAAGTCTGCTGTTGTTGCACAAAGTTATCCAAATAATGTGTAAGTGAACGAGCTTAGCTGTGTGTCAACAAAACTTTATAAATGGCAGGCAGATCTGGCCCACAGTCTGCATAGTTTTCCAAGACCTGATCTAGTAGGCAAATGACCACCAGAGACTAGCATATCTTCATAGTCATTACATTATTTCAAGTGCTTTGTACATAGTAACTTCATGATGCTACTTAGCTGAACTAAAAGAACTGTTTTTAGTTATGCTAGGTGCTATACTATGTATCCTTGAGAACAGAAAGCAAAAGAAGATGGTGGCCTCAATAGCATACCCATTTGAGAACAGTTTACCAAGCAACACACCCAGCAGGTCCACTGTAGTCTGCTGATAGTGCTAACACCCGGCAATAGAAAGTATTATAACAGAATATTCCTTTTGGGTTTGAGGGCACATTCCTCAATGTACAACATATTTAAGTTTCTGCAATAATGAACTATGAGCTATAATATCACACCAATGACAAAATGAAAAGAAGGATACATGAGTGATCCTTGTCAAGTCAATCATATCAAGAAAGCTTTTATCAGGAGCTGATTTTCAAGAGACAGCAAAACAGTAGAAGTGGAGAGAAAATAAAATGCATCCCAGGTGGGATTAAAAACACATACAAAGCCATAGAACAAAGCGAGTAAAAGACAAGTTGATTAGCTCACATGAAACAATCATGTTAGTGAATAACAAGAAACAATATCAAAGATTTGCACAAGACCTTGTTCACTCAGTCACTCCTTTTGTTGTACAAATTATTAACTTGAGAACAGAAACTGTAGTGTGACCAAAAGTTCTCAAAAGTGATTCCCGTGGAAAGATATGATTTGAGGAAATGACTCTAACTACGTACCTCTGCCAGAAATGAACTTTATTATGCAATAGGTAGTAGATTAATAGCAATGAATGAGTTAAACTCATAAACATTCACATTGTTAAACAACACCTTTAGCCAACCAATATTAAGTAGAATTCTGTGTAAGGAGAGGAATAGCCCAAGCATAAGACCCAAGCACAACAAGGATTTCCTAGACCTGCCAGCAATGCTGAATTACTTGCATTCTATAGTCTACACTAGCCATTCACATGGCTGCCCCTAGGACCGTCTTGAACTGACAGTACTTGCAATAGGCAACATCTATCAAAATGCAGCCGGCTTCAGTAGGCAGGTAAAGTTCAGTAGGCAAATCTCTTATTTTTCCTTTTATTGAAAGAAAAGTTCATTTTACAGCATATGGGAAAATAGCAAACCCACATGCTGCCTACTTGGAAAAGTCTCCTGTTTGCCCTTGGGTTAGAGTTTTGCCCTTTCCTCATGAAAAGCTATTCTCACTGCTGGGAATACTCAAATGTCTCTCAGTTCAAGCTAATACATAGAGCTCAGGGATGGGGACTCTCTTTACCATTCATCCCTGAAAAACCAGTGTTATTTAGGGTAGGAGATGGGAATAGAGCTTGGTTCACAAATTCATTTAAGAATTTATTAGTTAAAAGAGAACTTCGGTTCCTGGGGATTACCTTATGAAATACACCTTTCATTTTTCTGGCAACCCAAGTTGGCTGTATTTCTAGTTTTGTGGAGTATCTGACTTTGGCTAATTCAAACGATAAAATGAAGAGAGGCTTTATCTGTTGAAATTAAAATCCAAAAACAAAGCAAAGAAACAAAAACAAATGGACAATAGCAAGCCATAGAATTTTATATGGCAATGAATTATCTCCAGGATTCTCTGTGCTCTCATAACCTACCACACATACCACAGCTTTAAAAACCAAAGTAACCCATTATCTAGAATGCTTGAACAAGTAGATTGAAAACACTTCTCAGACTGGCATTAATTACAATTAATAAATTGCTTCATGTCTTCAAAAACACCACCCTTTTACTGGCCTTTTACTGGAAGTCTGTGATGGAATTTCTTTTTGATGGGAAACAGAGAAGCAAGTGCTTCAGTTGGGCGAAGGCACCAAGAGGAAGCATCAAGCCTCTCATCTCTCGTACAAGATCTGCAGCGTGCATTCTTGAAGACAGAGTGACATCTAAAGGGATTTTGAAATAGCCAGGGCTGCTATATGGCAGCCTAACTGACAAAGTCAAGGGCATGTCATATTTTGGAAAACTGATGAGTTTTCAGGTTTCCTGTGCTTGATTGTCCCAAGTAACCATGAAAAGAGGATCAAATTCCGATTTTAATGACATGCCTCAGGGTGCCCTCAGGACAACTGCCATTTTTATCTTAGATTCTGCAGGTCCTCAGTGAACAAAAGGGGGGAAAATCAGCTTTGAATAGATTCCTTACGCTCTTGTCAAAAGTAATCCAACTCTGAATATCTATATCCCAAAATATCATCACACGGGCAGCTTTTATTAACCTGAAGAATTAATAGAGCAGAATATTTAAAATGGGGTTTCAGTTATTGATTCTCCAATTAGATCTTTTGTTCCCTAGGTGCTGTGTATAATAATGGTTTTTGCTCAGTCTCCTGCACCCGCTAGCTCACTCTTGCTCTCTCTCTTTCTCTCGGTGTCTCTCCGTTTCTCATAAGCATGCATGCTTTGAATACACATGTGGTGCATAATGACCAGATTTGGGAGGCAAGGCTGCATTTGTGGATTCTGATTATGCTTTTGAAAAATATCCTCGGTCCCCAAATTTAGTCTTTCCCAGGCTTATAATCCCCATTCTCTTTCATTCTGCACAAAATAATTTTTATTTTGGAGTTGACTATCATAATATGTGGCAGCTTAGCCAGAGAGCAGGGCCTGTGTGCTTGTTAACAGCACCCTGATGTTAACAATGAACTAATTACTTTTACTACTGATGTGCTCTGGGGCATTATTTTCTTTCTGTACGCTTTCCTACTGAACTATTGTCATTACTCAATCAGAGGACTGAGGAGAGCAAAAGCAAAAAAAGAAAAAGCGAACGCATTTTCCTCCACAGGGCTGAAGCCAGAGTCCCATATCCTAGGTCTTGTTTTTCTCTGTTTTCTTTAATTGTGCATTCCTTGGGAGGTGGGAATCCTTCTGATGCATTTTTACTTATTTATGAAAAATAGTATAAAATCATGCAAGGCTCCTGGGATACTCTATCACATTTATAACCATGATGCCCCAGTGAACCGCTTAAGCACGGATCAGCTGCAGACTGAGAAGTTAACTCTTTCTTCTTTACAGAAGCTGTGTCAAAGTGGTAAAACAGTTTGTGGTGTATTCCCTTTTTGGTAAAAGTGCCTCTGGAAAAGAGAAGTATGCACATTTCTCCATGTGCACAACAGTATTTCTAGTTTTATTAGAGTTGGGGGGCACAAAAGGGAGGGGAGCAATGAGAAAGGACCACATTAGCCCAGAGAAAGCTATGATAAGAGAACATTTACAGTGGGATATCATTTGCAGCAAAAGTGTTATTTTGCCTGAAGATAGAATTTGTTCACGCAACTGATTTTCTGTGATTGTTTTCATATAAAACACCCACCCTAGACCCATTCACACATCTACCCAAACAACAATATTTCACTTTCATGTCAAAAGAAGTTGGCATAGAAAATTCAGAACAAAACACGGAACCTGAGGCATTGAAATGATAAATAATGACAGGACCTTTCAGCTAGTCCTAATAAAGGAGATTAAAGCAACATGTAACATAAGACGTATGTTAATAAAACAAGCGGTGAAAAATAATAAATTGACTCCCCTAATAATAGACACATATCTTTACATTTCCATTAGTCTTTTGCCTGTGCCGTCTTTTTTTTTCAACACTTACAAATATATTATAACCATAGAAAAATGTTGATTATCAAGCCAGAGTGTTCTTGAAAATATGACTATCTGGGTTGCTGTTTTAAAATAAGTTATCTTTCTCATACAGCAACTTTTCATTGAAAGCTGTCTCAATCAGAGCAAGAATCAATCATTGTATGTTCAGATGCTGCTCAGTTTCCCAGAGCTGTCAGTGCCCACAATCTGCCTCAGCGGGTTGGAATTCTGATAAGAAATGAGAAATGTAAAGGCCAGGAATCATCATCATCATCATCATCATCTTTATTAGTTCACCAGCGTTTAGGACCAGAAAGAAATCGGCTTCCTATTATTAATGCAGTTTGAACTTCATTGCTAAAATATTTCTTTAAGTGTGAGTCAGATACTCATTTTGATTCTTTTGTTCTTCCAATAGTTGTTTTCACACCAAGATGTTGCGTGTTTAGCTGTTTTTCCTATAGAAGAGGAACTATGCTAATAGAATAGGTCTTTGTTCCTGGTGTCTCTTTCCCCCCTGAGTTGAGCAACAGCAACGTGAAAAGAAACAGTAGAAGTGGGGAAGCAGAGGGATGGCATCCTTCGGCTAGTATGCTGTATTCTCTTCACCACACCATTTGTAAGTCTGGTTTAGTTCTTGTTCTGATGTAAAACTGTAATTTTATGTTGCAATATCAGAATTTTATGAAGTTGCTTCTTTTTTAAAAGGTAAACATCTTGAAGGTAGGACTTATAAATGAACACAACAGTAAGCGATGAAAATTGTATCAGAATAAATCTAACAAGGATTATGCTAAACTATAATATTTAGGCATCTTTCAATAGCTTTAGCTAGAATCATAAAACTAAAATGTGGCCAGTGCATAGATCTAGTGAAAGAACAAAAACCCTAAACTATCTCAAAATTTAAAAGCAAACTATTACTAAAACTATATTGACTTTGCATTTTTAAGAGGTAAAAAGCCTATGATTAGAAAGCAGACAATTTAAGGATTCTATAGTATATTTCAGCAAGAGAGGGAGTGGGAGAGAATAGTGAGAGCAAGAGCATTTGGGAGGGTGAGGCTTTCAATTCTTCCCAAACTGCAATTTTATTATTTAGCCAGAGGTCTAAATTGTATTACTTAGACCTCTGTAGATTTTTGCCGCTGTTGAATAGATGATGGACTTGATTTAGATGTAAATTTTTTATCTTGGTAACAAATAAATAAGATTTGGTCAGTGCAAAAATATTTGAATAATTTTTTTAAAGATTTTCTCAAGAGTTTCTTTACAAGTGTTTGTGAATTATTCAGCCTCAAGTCCGGACTTTCTATTTATGAAATAGAGGCTTTTGTTAATATTAAAATAATTACTAATCTAAAATATTCCCATGTATCACATATAATAATTTTTAAATTGTTTATGATTCAGGAAAAAAATGGTGTAGGGACCAAAATTAAGAGAAGAACTAAGTAATTATCTAAATAGACTTAGTTCTGTGAGCGTTACATGGCCAAGAGCAGTGTCCTGTGCACTATTTTCTCCTCAATAGGACAATGATTGTTAATAATGAGTAAAAGATAGTATATAAAAAGGGTGTTTTGAACAATCTGAAATCAGTTTAAATTCTCACAAAAGGAATGATCCAGACATTCATGAATTCCATGCCAGCCATTCCCACATATTCATCTACATCCTGAAGAGAAATATGAGAGGTAATTACAATGTTGGCTGAGCTTAGCTGAAACTGTTGCTATCAGGAATAGCCAACAACTTTCACTCCTTGTTGTACAAAACCCCCAACCCCTAAAAGGAGGGTGTCTTTTTCTAGTTCTAATTTTAACTTGAAAAATCACATCTCAGGAAACTTAACATTGCTTTTAAGTGTAAGAACAATTAAAATGATATATAATACATTCAGCTCATAACGAAGTTATCATTGAGACAACTTCCAAGATATGAAAATATATCTCATAAAGCTTAAACTTGGTTTTGTCAGAAAACCAGTATTAAAAATAGCAAGCAGATTATATAACTTCTGGGAGGGGAAAGTGAGGCATTTGCAAACAAATCAATGAAGGAAAAAAATAAATCTAAATACCATTTTCATGAATTTATAAAGAAATGAGTTACACCAGAATAAGAGTCTAAGTTTCTAGCCAATGAGTAATCAAAAAAATAAATAAAATAAAATAAAATAAAAAAGAAGCTTTTTTTAAAAAAAAAATTAGTGAAGCATGCAAGTTATTGATAAATACTGTACTTGGAATTCCCTGGCACCTTCTCCTAAAGAATCACTCTGGACTACTTTATTTCTTGTCATGGTATTGAGTTAAGAAGAGCCATTTTCCTTGGCACAGTTTTATAGAATAATGAAGCTGAAGAATATATTTCATTATCCCAATTGTCTTAACATCAAGTCGGCCCTTGAATTCTCTTCTTTCTTTTTTAGACCTCAAAGCGCCACTTAGCATGTAAAACACAGTAGGTGTTTTCTAAGTGCCTATTAAATGAGGAAACAGTTTAATAACTAACTGTGTAAGCAAAGGTATGCTTAAAAAAAGTTCTGGAAGCACATTTCAAACTTATGTTTTAATTGTTATTTTAAATATAGACACCACTGGCTGTCAGAAAATGATCCTGGATTGGCCAATGTGTTTTTTTTTCAATACTAACTGACCATTACCATGTGACAGGTATATAGATTCAAGGACAAATATAACACAGCTCTAGCCCTCAAGAAAGTCACAGTCTAGAGGAGTATGAGACAAAGTCTCATATTAAATGGGTGATAAATGTAAAAATAGAAACAGCCCCAGGATAGTAGCTCCAAGGAAGAGTATCAGCAGGATGGGGTGGGAAGCAATTCAGAGGTAACTTCCAGGAAAAGATCATCCAAGCAAAGAAGGAAGGGGAAGGATATAGAAAGTGATTCCAAGCAGAGGAGGCTGTGTCGGGGACCCCCAAGGCTACCTCCAGATTTGATGTTTTACTACAAGGACTTACAGGACTTACCATATATTCACAGCTATGATTTGTTACAGTGCCAGGACACAAAGCAAAATCAGCAAAGGGAAGAGCCACATGAGGCAAAGTCCAGGAGAAATCACCAAAAACTTCTAAGAGTCCACTCTCAACTAAGTCACACAGGACTTGCTTAATTAAAGTGGGTTGTGAAGACACATGAAATGTTGCCAACCAGGGAAGCTTGTTAGACACTCCAGGATTTTTACTGGGGGACTAGTCACATAGGCATCTTTTCCTAACATGTACCAAAATTTCCGAGTCTCAGAAGGAGAACAAGTGTTTAGCATAAACCATATTTTAGCACAGTGTAGTCACTCTTAACCAGTTCTAGGAATGGTTGGAACTGAAAACCTTCTGAAACCCAAGTTTTTCAGATCATAGCCAAGGGACAATCTTGTAAGCAGGCCTTTCAAAAGATAGCAGTTAGACGTGTTATGTCAACTCTTTTCTGCGTAAAGGCTAACATGAATAACCTCGAATAACGAAAACACAGCTAGGGCATGATAGGTAGGATGACCTTATTATCCAAACTGGCACTCTTAAGAGGGAAAGGAGGATCAATTAACTATTATGCCAGGATGAGGGATGTAAACCAGAAATGTCCAGGGTATGAACATATGGTTGTGGTAAAATATGAGACAGTAGTTTGGTGCTGCTGGTGTTTGGTGTTGCATGAGTTGGCTAAGGCTCAGGATCTGGCTGAGGCTAGATGATGGAAGGCTTTGCATTTAAGAAGTTTGGGCTTTATACATGGGTGGTGAAGAGCTCATGAACAGTTTTAAGTAGGAAAGGGACAAGGTCAAAAGTCATCTGGAAAATCTAATATTTTTCCATTGATGAGGATCTCAAAAAGGAAACTGCTTCTCCACTCCCATCATGTACCATGGCAATATAATGTTGTGATAAAGAGCATAGACCAAAACTCCTACATTCTCCTCCTAGCCCTGTCACCTACTAGCTATGTGACTTTGGAAAAGTTCATCTCCTGTGCTTCAATTTTCTAATTTCTAAACATGAGTAATAATAGCAGCTTCCTGGGATTTTATGTAAGAATTAAATGTGCTACTCATATTTTATTGAATCAAAGCACTATCAGCTATAAGATGTATCAGAAAAAACCAAAAGACTACCAATAAAATTATGACTCAGTGCTTTCTCATCACTTAATGTTTTCATTTTGGCTATGATTTAGACATGGCTTTTCTTCTGTATTACTATGATACACACATAAAAAGCAAAATATAAATGAAATTAATTGGTTATTGCTTTGAAATAAAATATTAAATTATGATCATTCTTCCTATAACATTTGCTTTACTAATGTTAAATGTTGTTGTCTTTTCTTGCTGTTCTTAATATACATTCTTTTATGTTTTCAGTGCTGAATCATAATGTAGTTATTTTGCAATATCTTATTACTTAAATGATGACAATATAAACAGCCATAACCAGCTTTATGTATCCACAGGCAATGATGACTATGCCATGACTTCTCCCTGGCTGACAACAATTATAAGATGTCATATTTTATAGGACATATTCCATTTTCAGAGATGTTAAAATATAAAAACAAATGCACATTTTCAAATAAATGAAATAGAATAGAATAAGAAGTAGATTTAATGTGAACCTAACGAAGAGAGAGCCTCATGGCCTCTCAATTGCATAGGCCCTTTCCAAAGCCCTATGAGTAGTAGTATACTCACATAGTCATGCAGTTGTGAAAATTTCTATTTTAAGAAGCTAGAAAAATAAGAGCAAATTAAACTAAAAGTAAGAAGCAATAATACAATAAGAAAAAAAATCAGTGAATTACAAAGTAGATAAACCATAGGGAGAAAACAACAAAGTTAATCATTGGTTCTTTGAAAAGATTTACAAAAAGACTGATTTTAAAAATGAGAGAAAATGCAAATCACTAATATTGAACATGAAAAATGGAATATCACTCAACAAATATTTTAGAAGATGATGACGGGATACTATGAGTAACCTTATGCCACTGTAGAAAAAGTCCTTGAAAGGCACAACTTACCAAAACTGACATAGGAATAAATAGAAAGTATATGTAGCACTATATCTACATGATAGATAACAATTATATCCCCACCTCCCTCTATTCATGCCTTTATGAAATTCCCTCCCCTTGAGAGTAGTTGGGACCTGTGATTTTCTTTAATAATAATATAAGGCAAAGATGATGGGATGTCACTCCCATGATTACGTTACACACATTTATAACCTCCTTCTTGCTAGCAGACCCTCTCTATAGACCCTCTCCTTTGCTGGCTCTGATGAAGTTGCCCTGTAGAGATGTTCACGTGTTCATGTTCACACAAGTGGGGACTGAAGGCACCTCCAGCCAACAGTCAGCAGGGAAAAGAGTCCCATATTCCCAAAGGGTACTGGATCCCATCAATAACAGGGTGAGTTTGGAAACTAACCTTTCCCCAGGTGAGCCATAGATATGACTCCAGTCCTGACTAACACCTCACTTGCACCCTTGTGAGAGACTTTGAAGCAGAGGACTCAGCTAAGCCATGCCTAGATTCCTGACTCACAGAAAGAGTAAGATAATAAATATGTGTTAAGTTGCTAAATTTGTGGTAATTAGTTACACTGCAGAAGGTAAATAATAAGACCTATTTTTTATTTAATTTGCAATACAAAATGTTCTCACAAATAAAATTTCAGGCCCAGAAGACTTCAATGCTTAATTCCATCAAACAATCAAGGAAAAAATAATACTAATCCCATGAAAAATGTATCTCAGAATGCAGAGGAGAAAGGACTACTCTCCAACTAATTTCATGAGGCAGCATAATATTGAACTCAAGATCTGACAAAGATATTACAAGAGTAAAAAATACAGATCAATATCATTCCTGAAGAGGGATACAAATAATATATTTAAAATATTTTAGCAAATAGAATCCAGAAATATATACGAAGAAAAATATATCATTACCAAGTGAGTTTATCTCAGGAATGGAAAGTTCAGTCAACATTAGAAAATCTATCAACGTAATTCAACACATTAACAGAGCAAATGACAAAAAAAGTCTCCATAGAAACAGAAAAAAAAAAAAAAAAACTTGACAGTATCTGTCCATGATAAAAACTCTCATCAAGCTAGAAATAAAAGGTAGTTCCCTCATCCTGATAAAGGCATCTATATAAAACATATAGCTGATATCATATTTAATGCTTGAAAGCTAAAATTGGAAGCAAGTTAAACATTACTGTTCTTGCTACTTTTCAACATTCTATTGAACATCTTAACAAGTACAATAAAAACAGATAAATACATAAAAGACATAAGTATTGAAAAAATAGTAAAACTGAGATTACTCCCAGATGGTATGATTGCGTACATAGAGAACCCCATGGAATCTACAAAAAATAATAACCAATACGTGAACTTAGTTTACAAAATACAAAATCAATTTTATTTCTGTACGTTAGCAATGAACAATCAGAGCATGAAATTTTAAAATAAAATTTCCAGAAGTTTCAAAAACTGTCACATACTTTAAAAAATTTGATGAAAATATGCAAGAGCTCAACGAAAATACTATAAAACACAGTTGAGAAAAATTAAAGACATAAATAAGTGAAAAGACATACCATATATATGAATCATTATTTTAACACTATGTATAATGCCCTTTCTTTCCAAATTTGTCTATATCTTCAATACAATCTCTATCAAAATTTCAGCAAGGATTTTTTAAACAATTTAAAGTTAAGTATAAACCTTATATAAAATGCAACAGACGTAGAATAGCCTAAACAATTTGAAAAAGAATAAGTCGAAGGACTTATACTACTTGATATTAAGACTTACTATAAACTAAAATAATCAAAACTATATGGTACTGGCATAGGATGTCAAATCAATGAAAAAAATGAGTCAATAAGTAGACCCTGATATATAAGGAAAATTGATTTTTTTTTTTTTTTAACCGCAGCACTGAGTTAATGGAAAAAAGACTTTTTTGTTTTAACAAACAGCGCTGGAACAACTAAATATCTGCATGGAAAAATAATAATAACCCTAAATGCTATTTCACTCCATATACAAATAATTCTAAATGTACCATAGACCTAAATAAAAAACTCAGAACTGTGAAGTTTCTAAAAGGAAACAGCACACAAGAGACTGTCTTTGCAAGTCTGGGGTAGGCAAAAATTCTTTGGACAGGACAGAAAAAGCTTAATAATGACAAAAAGAAAAAAAGTGATGAATTGGGCTTCATCAAAAATAACACTTTCAGCCAGGTGCTGTGGCTCACGCCTGTAATCCCAGCACTTGGGAGGCCGAGGTGAGCAGATCACGAGGTAAGGAGATCCAGACCATCCTGGCCAATATGGTGAAACCCCATCTCTACTAAAAATACAAAAATTAGCACGGCGTGGTGGCACACGCCTATGGTCCCAGCTACTCAGGAGGCTAAGGCAGGAGAATCGCTTGAACCCGGGAGGTGGAGTCTACAGTGAGCCGAGATCCCGCCACTGCACGCCAGCCTGGGCGACAGAGAGACTCTGTCTCAAAAAAAAAAAAAAAATTCTATTTATTAAAAGATTAAAAGACACCATTTTATAAAAACGAATAGGCAAACCCCAGACTGGGAAAAATTTTGGAACATATGTATTTTTAAAAGGTATATAATTGGAATATATTTTTTAAATTCCTACAATTTGAGACTAAAAATACAAACAACCAAATAAAAAGCAAAGATGTAACCACTTCAAAAAAAAGATAAGCAGATGACCAATAAGGGCATGTCAGTGCTCATGGTCTAACCCACAATATGGCACCAAGTCAAAACCATAATCTAGTACCAATTAACACTCACTACGATGGTTAAAATTTAGGAGAGTAAAAACTCAAAATGTTAATGAGGAGGTAGAGCAACTAGAACTATTCTCACACTGGTGGTCATGTAAAATCTCACAACCATTTGGAAGAACTTCATGGCAGTTTCTTGTAAAGTTAAATACACATTTGCCCTGCACACCTGGAATTCCATCCTGGGTATTTATCCAGAAAAAATGAAAATGATCCACAAAACACTGTATTGGACTGTTAATAGGCCAAAACCTGGCAACAACTAAAATGTTCATCAACAAAACAACAGGTAAATTGTATTATATTTATAAAATGGAATACTTCTTAGTAATAAACAACAGTGAAGCACACATTCAAGTAACAACATAAATGAATTTCAAAAATACTAAGATGAGCAAAAGAAGCCTGGCCCAAAAACGTACTGCATGTTTTCATTCACACGGATTCAAATGACTGGTAAAGTTAATCTATGGAGACAAGAAGTGGTGACCGAATTCCAGCATGGGGGTAGGAATCAATTAAGATGCATGAGAGAATGTTCAGGGTGGTGGAAATTTTTTGTTTTTTTAGTGAGTGTTATGTTTATAAGGTTGAAAAATATTGTTAGAATGCATCAAATGAATATATAAGATGCATGTATTTCACTGTATCTTAATTATATGCCAATTTTAAATTAATTAAAAAATTGCAATCCAGCAAACATGTATTAAAAATCTAGTATTTAGAAAGTACTGTGTTATACTGTGAAATGTCACATTGTTTAAATTGGGAGAAGGCCAGATAGATCCACAAGTTTAGCCAGGTAGCCCCATATCTGCTAGTGTTGGTTAGTTACAGAGGTTTTAATAAAACTATTAAATATATATTAACAACTAGTACACAATTAGTACACATTTTTGCTCTTAAAACTCAGTGGAAACACAACAGCAAGCAGACTTATTCCTACAGAATAAGTGTAAACATCTGCCAAAACGTTAGGTCTTTGAAATGCAAAGCCAGTGCATTCAAGCAGGTAGAAAGTATCAGAAGGAAATACAAGGTGATTCAACAGAAGGAGGATAAGGTTAATCACAAAAAGGCCCTTTGTCTAGGATACCTGGTGACCCCTCCTAGCCATAAAGTGACTGACTTTATAATTGTTGTCACTCATTGCTCCCAGCAAGTGTTCCATCCCAAAGACCATGACCTTATCCAATTAGCACTCACTTTGCAAGTAAAATAGTGGGAGAACGTATTCAACATACTTTCAAAACACTGTGCTAGGTCATCTCATTTGATTTTCACTGATTCTGCTATTGCAATGAGGGAGAAAAAACTCTTTTTGGACTAATTTGGCATTTATTAAGTTATCCTCATCAGTTTTGACGTGTATTTTTGTGGATTTTTTTGCAGCTATTTATAGATTTAAATATTTTGTTTTAAAATGGAATTATTTAACTATTTTTTGAGATCAAACCTAGAATGATCATTATCAGACTATCTTTGCATTTGTTAAAGCATCTTTGCCACCAGTAATTCATCCTTCTAGAGGCTTCCTTTGTTGAAGAAAATATTGTACACCATTTTATAACCCACCTGAGAAACCATGGAGATATATCACTTTGTGCACAGTAAGTAGGTGCTCAAAAAACACTTGTTGAATGAATGAATGAACAAATGTTATGGCCATAAAGAGCCAACATTTCATAATGTCCTGCTCCAAATGGTTCAAAATAGCATTATGATAGCACGGCTCAAAACATTGTTACAATTATATATGATCATAGACATTGAGGTCAGTCTCTAAAGTCTGAGTCTTGGATTCTATCATTATTATTTTTGAGATTTGGGGCAAATTTCTTAATTTTTCTAAGCCTCAGTCTTGTCATTTATAAATAAGGGATAAAACTATTTGCACCTGGTATAATTACAGTAAAAATAATGTGCACAAAGCATTTTGCAGCTGACCTGTAAAAATCTCTCAAGTACTTGTTGCTATTAAGTTTTTTTCATAATTTTAAAATTGTATTATTATTATCGTATAATAGCTAAGAACACAAACTCTGGAGCTAGACCTCTGCTCTTTAGTTTTCACATAAAGATGACAATGATGATAGTATCTATTGCATAGGGTTGTTATGAAAGTCAGATAAGTTAACAGGTGATGTGCCTAGAATAACAAATACAGCATGAGGCTTCATTGTTCATGTTGGTGGTGGTAATGTTAAAAGATATCCAACTGGGTAAATGTGATTTTAGTGTTACATCGGTTTGAATCTCAGCTCTGCCCCTTACTTAGTATGTGATCTTGTATAAGTTAATTAACCATTCTGTGCCTCAGTTTCCTCATCTCCAAAGAGGAAATAATAGCACTCATAACATAAAGTTATAGTTAGGATCCAAAGAAAGAATACATGTATAGCACTTAGATTAGCACCCAGGACACAGTACGTATGTAATGAATGTTGACTATTATTGTTGCCATGGTGTGGTTATCATCATGTCTGCCAAAGGAATTCATATTTATAGCCTGAAAATATTGACAGATAAAAGCGCTGTTTATAATGAACACATAGGGAAGATTCTCAAATTGCATTCCTTTAGTTCAAAAACTTAATGCTTCACTGTTTCAAGGTCCTAATTTTCTGAACTTCTCTTTCATTTTCCTATCCATCCAGATAGTTCAAAATCTCCCACCATCAAAGGCAACCCTTCCTCATTAGCTTTGGAGGCCATTTTCTCACCAATTTAGTTATTCCTTTAAAACTAAAAATATAATAATTGCAAATCCTGTCCCATGAAGATCAAAATACGTGAGTTCTGTTCCTGAAATTGTCAATAAATTGGATTCCTTGGTGAAATCATCATTTCTCTGAGTTGTCCACATTCTTCCTCAATAAATATGTCCACAAGCTAACTTGCAAACTTATACACAGTTGATATACAGAAACCAACTCAGGGTACTGAACAAATATTCTACATTGGTCGTCATTGCCACCACTCAAATTCCAGGAAACTGCATCAAAGATGTAGCTGTAGGTGATCCTCAGCATTACTGGCCAAAGCTGGTTATTGCAAACCCATGCCCTCTTAACACTCTGCCCAGTGTGTAAGTGTTGTTCAGTAGCCACAGAAAAAAAATGTAATTAAAAGATACCAAAACTGAGCTAGAAGAGATATTAGAGATCATCTGGATTAATTCCTTATAAGAACAGAAAATAAGAATAAGAAATGCTCAATAACTTTGCCAAGGCCATAAATTTATTTGGGCAAATTTAGCAGTCAAATAATAGAAGTAATAAGAGTACCTTACATGCAAAAGCCTTTTATAGTTTAGAGAGCACTTTCAGACATATTATCTTATTTGATTCTCATGGCAACTTAATAAGGTAGAAAGAGAGTAAGCATCATCTACATTTTACAGGTAAGGAAATAGGCTTAGATAGGTGAAATGATTTGACCACGGTAACACAGTCTGTATGTAGCAGAGTAGAAATCAGAAACCACTTCCCTCCAGATTCTCATGCCCTACTTTTCTTCTGCAATTATATTATCAAGTCATCTAACAGTATAAAAGTTATTTTTCAAGTGTGTAACTTTATTACTTGTTTGTGGTAAGAAGAATGTAGACTATTTCCTGTGCATTTTTCTAGTATTGTAGAGACATAAGGATCTGTGAGAGCCTTTATCTATTCCATCCTCCTGCATCAAAGCGGGATTTCACATAAATCATCTAGGACAGACAAGGCATCTATTTGAAGATAAGATATTTTTCAAAATTCCAAGAAATGTGGGTTTTAGCCAACCTCATCCGCGATGTACTTTTAACATTAACCAGACTGGCAAGTCTTTTGTGTTTTACCTAGTCCTTCATGGAATTAATAGGAAACTAAGATTTCTTTTATTAATTCAGAATAATTCTAGTATTCTGAAAGTGATGATTATGTTTAAGTATCACTATGTACTTTATTTAGAATATCAAAAATAATTTAGTGGCTTAAATACCTATAAAAGGCCCTGATGAACATAATTCCATTTGTGAAACTGATCTCCCAGACTACCATGATTGGTTTAACAACAGGCACATAATCCAGTTTGGCCTAATGAGTCAACAGGAGATGGTGTCTAGGGATTCTGGAAAAGGAGAGACATTTTCACCTCCTGACGGATATGAATGAAAAAGCGTATTGCCTCAGGAGATGTTCAAAGCCATTTCAAGTCTGCCAGCTTTGGGCTAAAGTCAATATTGGAAGTTAAGGGGATAAACAAAATGAAATAGGTGTTTGGTGAAATGGTTGATCCACTGTATACACTTTGTTTAGTACATTCTACTTATTCCCTTTTAACTTACTTGAGCCAATAAATGCCTTTAATTTTTTAGCCATTTTGATACTAAGTTCCAGGTATGCAGTGCATACCATTTGTGTGTGTGTAGGTTTGGGTATATTTAGGGAGCAGTGAGTTCTGGCCCTTTCATGAAGCAGAGAAGAGAATGAGGCCTTTTCTCTGGCCACAGAGACCATGGACATGTGGCAATGCCAAGCAATATATCCTGTGACCTGCCTAGAAAGAGATAACCAATGATACATTGGCAGGACCCAGGGGGAAATGGGGCTGTTACCCGCCTCTCTAAGGTGTAGTCTCCCTTCACTTGCCCCATAGTCCTGTAACATAAAACACATAGAAAACCCCAGCTTTGATCCCAAGGCCTTTAGGAGCTGGTAGACTAGGCTACCAAAACCTTACCTAAAGCCAGAAAAACCTCTGCTGCACACACTCATCAGCCATTGCTGTCTATGGATGAGATGTACCCGCAGGTTGAATATTCCTTTACAGCAATGGGAAAGCCCCCGTCATCCAGAGGTGAGCCCTCCCTAGCAATGCTGCTCACCCAAATATCTGCTGACTCTAGCTCCAGCCACATTCCAGTCCTTAACCACAAGAAGGGAAATTAGGATACCCAGCGTGACCAGCTGACTGGTCCTGAGTCAGAGCTTTAGGATCATAGTCTCAGGGGCTACAGACAGCTATGGAAAACAAATCTGAGCCATTTAGCTAGCTTCTTACCCTATTCTAAGCCCCTGTCTTCTTTCCTTAGCGATCAGTAATCCAAGAAACTTCTGTCATCAAGTTGGACATGGCAAGAAACGTGCTTTTCATTATCTGTTGCCCACATTTACTTTTATTCCCAGGTCTTTATTAGTCAGACTCCTATGACCCATGTTCAGGAAAACCCAGGCTTTGCCTTTGTCCTAGCTAGCTGCTACCAGTATTATTTACCTTGCCTGATGAGTCCTGGACTCTTCCTGTCCTGATGCCAACTTATGGAAGTTCTGTTCAACAATAAATCTGAAGAGTTGGCCCCATATTGCAAATATGATTATACGAATAATACAGAATCTCAGTTTTATGTTCTCATCTCTCTCCAAACCCAAGGTCAGGTGTTCCACCAGTATATGGACACCAACTTATCACAGGAGGTCATCAAGCTTTGCATGTACCCCAAAGGGATCACAGTGTGTTTCCTAAAGAGTGGATTGTTCTGCTTCTGCCATGAAAACCCCAGTTATCAATGTGAACATTATCTGTCTGAGCATATCATCAGCTTCTGATGACCTACCCACTCTAAGGGGATATATAATGTCTACAAAATGAGACACCAAGGGCAACTACAAATTCATCTGTAGCTAGTGATGAATAAATGGTGACCTTTCTAGTTTACCGACATACAGCTCTCACTGAACATCTCATCTAGTCACTCAACCCAAGGAGACATGGCCTAATTTGATGAAATGCCAACATGCTATGTCTAGCTGGTATCCCATGAGCCAGAGTCTTTATCAACTACCTGAGGCCACCACCTCTAAGATATGGGTACAGTCATATACCACATAATGACATTCAGTCAATGGCAGACCACACATAGGATAGTGATCCCATAACATAACGGAGCTGAAAATTTTCTATTGCCTGGTGATGGAATGTCACAGCACAATGTATTTCCTCTTCTATGTTTGAATATGTATAGATACACAAGTATCATTGTGTCACTATTGTCTACAGTATGCTGTACAGGTTTGTAGCCTAAGAGCAACTGGCCTGGGGGCAATAGGCTATACTGTTGGCCTCGTTGTGTAGCGGGCTATACCATCTACGTTTGTGTACACTACATATAGGGTACATCACAAGTACACTACATCTCTGATGGGCACGCAATAATGAAATCCCATAACCATGCATTTCTCAGAATATATCTCCATCTTTTAGTGACACGTGACTGGATTTGAAAACCCTGAGGTGGATAACTGTAACATAAACTGTCCACCAAAAAGTCTGGGGAGGGGGTTTTGCCTAAGGTATCATCAGCTTTAGTGAAAGTGACCTCAGGGCAATAAAAAAAACATCCTATCACTGCAGAGTTCACAGGTCACTGTCTTCCATCCACTTACTCTGTATTGTTTTGTACATTTTTCTCCAATACTTTTATGTTTGCTGGTTTGGACCATAAACCATTGCTGCATCCTAGGGGAGAAAGATCATATTTGTCTTTATCCCTCCAAATCCTACGTTGCTTCTTAGTTTGTCCCATCGTAGGCTATTAGACGCAGAAGGTGAGATTGTCCTGGAATTCAAGGGGATTGAGGGAGGTCTTTTTTTTTTTTTTATCACTTTTCCATTTCACAAGTATCAAGTACTCCAAAAGAATAAAGGCCGTAAATGTTGAGTTAATGGGTGCAGCACACCAACATGGCACATGTATATATATGTAACAAACCTGTAGGTTGTGCACATGTACCCTAGAAATTAAAGTATAAAAATAAAAAGAATAAAGGCCCTATTTTGGAAACCAAAATATGAGAGGAACTTCATCTACTTCATCTTCACACACCGGCCCAGCCACCCTTGTTTAACAAAGATGTTCTGCTTTCATGAACTGTCATGCTACAGAATATTCAACTGCAGCTCCTAGAACGTGTCCAACCTTATATTAGGTTGGTGCAAAAGTAATTGTGGTTTTTCCCATTAAAAAAAAAAAAATACAAAAAACGAGCCGGGCGAGGTGGCGGGCACCTGTAGTCCCAGCTACTTGGGAGGCTGAGGCAGGAGAATGGCGTAAACCCGGGAGGCGGGGCTTGCAGTGAGCTGAGATCCGGCCACTGCACTCCAGCCTGGGCAACAGAGCGAGACTCCGTCTCAAAAAAAAAAGTAATGACATAAACAAAAACTGGTTAAAATTCTCCAAGTTTTGATATACCTGTATATTGCTCACCATCCTCCAAAAGTCAACTAATTAACCAGAGAGCTGAAGAATAACTCCATTTCCAAACTCCTGCAGATGGCAAACCTGGGCCGCATCCTTGGTTTATATAACTTACTGCACTTCTCAAATCACAACATTCCCTGTAACAGCAACTATGGCTTACAGCCATATGACCTTCTCTCTCTTATATTACATACAATAGGAAAAAACATGTCTTCAGAATGACCTCTAGGAAACTCAGGGGTAAGCTGAGGAATAAAATTATCCTTTAACAGAAGTTTCTGAGTAGGAGGTTTCATGAAAGATAGTCTGGCTTTCCTCTAAGCCCATACATAGCCCCTGAGCCTTGAAAGAAGCTAAAGAAGCTGGAGAAGGATACGCGTAGTTTTCCATCAATGCTTTTGGTCTTCCAAGTACAGTGTTCTTTTTCCCCCAAATCATCCCCCTCATAATCTGCTTACCAAGAAAGCTGGATTACTAAGGAAAGGAAGTGCTAGATTCATGCAGATTTTATGACCAGCTTTAATACTTGGTCTGTTAGAAAGAGCATAGCCCAGAGAACTAGACCTAGAAATTTGACTTGCATTTTCACATACTTTATCAGGTCTTATTTTGAGTAAACCAGGGAAACCCCAGCCCACTGATACTTGAAAGCTAGTTCAGTACCTTTAATAATGACACTATTTTGCCTCTTATTTGCCTTAAACATATTCTATCTTATTTCTATAACATATGAAAAATAGTCACAACTGTTATTCAGTGCGTTTCCTAAAATTGAAAACCTAGTTGCAGTGTACGTTTTAAGTGTTTTCACCAGGGTTACGGATTTTGTAACTGATGGTGTCCAGTTAGAAAGGTAGATTTCTCTTTAGGTAAAACTTCCTTGATTTGGGGTTTAAATCAACTTTCTGCTTATCAATTCATAAGATCCATGGCTACTTTTCCAGTAGAAACTACATGGATGCTTAGAGGAGCAGAACAGATATCAAATGTGGATACGTTTATGATTTAAGGCATTGGCAATGAAAGATATATAAATAACTGTATTCTTATACATTTATTTTGAATGAATTATAAATTCTCTCCATCACTTTGAGCCCAGAGCAGGCTGGCACTAAGCAATAAATAAATAAATAAATAAATAAATAAATAAATCAGAGACTCTTCTTTCCCTTCTTCCTATAAGTTTCTAGCAAATAACATACTTGCTGATGTTTTGGAGGGCTCAGTTATTAGGAAGAATTCTTAGGAGGAGATGTGGGCTATAATACCAAAATGTTTATTGATAGTTCCCATAATATTTCCATCAAGAAATAATATCACATGTTCAAAAATAAAACTGGAATGTCCTGTTATTTCAGTTGACCAGACTCAAATAGTTACGGGACATTTACTGTATGGCATTTTGTAGGCTGCAGAAAGAAGGACCATACTATTTCTACTCTGAAGAGAATTTCAAATCCGATCACGAAAACAGTAAATTTCTATGAGATAGAATATGGTAAATGTCTAAAAAGAGGGAGTCACATCCATTTGGGAATCAACATAAAAGGTGTTAGGCTTTATGGAGATAGAGATTTCAAATCAGGACTTGAGAAATCAGGTAAGAATTCCAAAAGAAGTGCTCTGGGAAGGGTTTAAATAAATCAGTGAGGAATAAGTACATTCATTGATTAATTTATTAACAACGGAACATTCCTGAATGAGAGGATAATTCACTGTTGTTCAATACGTGCCGTTTAGTTTCTAAGGCTGTTGCCCTCAATAAGAACACTTGATGTTAACCTCTGACAAGGTACCACTATAACTCTGAAGCCATGTAGTAGTGATTTAAATTAAGAAACGCTGTGATATTAAAATTAAGACACTTTTGAATAAAGCAACAAGCCATACCATAGACTTCCCAGAAACAGAGGCATTTCACATAGTTCAGCAAATACAGGAGTAGAATTCTCTATATTTATTAATTTGATATGCATTCAATAGATATCAACTGTTTACTTAATGCTATATTAATTAATATGAACATATAAAATAAAGTAAGGAAACAGTTCCTTCCTGATGGGTTGCCCAATATTTAATAGGTGAAATAAGGTACATGAAAATAAAATAGGAGAACATTTCTGGACAAAATAGGACAAACTGAGAAATGCAAAGGCTACCTATGGTTTTTCTCTCCCAGGGGTCTCGAAGTGTATCATAACTATCTGGCAGAGTATTATTCTATAAACCAAGAGTACCTGAGACGAGTCTCAATTAACTGAGAATGTTTATTTTACCAAGGTTAAGAACACATCTGTGACACAGCCTCAGGAGGCTCTGATGACATGTGCCCAAGGTGGTCAGGGCATGACTTGGTTTTATACATTTTAGGGAGACATGAGACATTAATCAGTATATATAAGATGTACACTGACTCGGTCCAGAAAGGTGGGACAACTTGAAGAGGGGAGGGGGCTTCCAGGTCACAGACAGATAAAAGACAAACAGTTGCATTCTTCTGAGTTTCTGATTAGCCTTTCACTAAATACACGGTTTACAGGAATAGCCACTTATGCCTTTGTCTGGTTTAGTGAAACAATAGGGCAAAAGAAGCAATCAGATAGGCATTTGTTATGTGAGCAGAGGGATGACTTTGAGTTCCATCTGTTCTTTGTCCACAGGAATTTCATTTTGGTCAAACTGCAAAAAAGGTATGTAGCTTTTTATTATTATTATTTTGTAGCTTTCTTTTTCTTTTTCTTTTTTTTTTTTTTTTTTGAGACAGAGTCTCATTCTGTTGCCAGACTGGAATCCAGTGGTACAATCTTGGCTCAATATAACCTCTGCCTCCTGGGTTCAAGCGATTCTCCTGCTTCAGTCTCCCAAGTGGCTGGAACTACAAGTGCGCGCCACCACACCCAGCTAATTTTTGCATTTTTAGTAGAGACAGTGTTTCACCATGTTAGCCAGGATGGTCTCGATCTCTTGACCTCCTGATCTGCCCACCTCAGCCTCCCAAAGTGTTGGGATTACAGGCACGAAGCACCATGCCCAGTCTAGTAGCTATCTTTTCTAGGACTAGAATGGAAGGCAGATTTGCCCTAAGTAGTTCCCAGCTTGACTTTTCCCTTTGACTTAGTGATTTGGGGGTCCCGAGAATTGTTTTCCTCTCATAATTCTTATAAGCCTTTTATATGTGGATGCAAAGACACTAAGTGATCCACATAAAACTATGTGAGTTGAGTTTTCTTTATGGTATATTGCTGGCAATATCAGCAGGCCCAGAGTTTGAAGGTCTCAAGATTATAAGTACTTGGTAAAATATCATTATTACTAACTTAGTTATTTATTATTAGCATATACAAAGTTTAGATTAAAGTGAAGGAGATGTTCTATAAAGAGACTGAAGATACAGAGAAATCTGTGTCTCATTTGAGTACAGTGCAAAATTTAGGGTGGTAGAAGAAGAAGAAAAGCTGAAAAGTATATTAGAAACTTCAGGTGCCCAGATACAAATGCTGGAGAATGATAGCTGTGGCTGTGTGTGGGTTACAGAGGATCTGGGCAGCCCTGCTGCAGCTCTCTTGGCCACAAAGAACAGTCAAGTCTTTCTGTATCCCCCAAGATGGGCTCATAAATCAACTCAAAAGGAAAGAAAGTTAGCCCAAAGGTTGTCACAAAGATATGCCAGAAGAGAAAGTAGCAAATACGGTAAACTCAGAGACCATATGGAAACATGGGGGTCTGGCCACTTGGTGAACATCAGCGTGGAGTGATGACAGTGCCTGAAGACCTGCTCCAACATGGACAGACACCAGCAAATGGCCAATGAACTTCCAGATGATGCCAGGAAACTGTAGAGATCCCTAGGATTTTTGACGTCACTATGGGGTGAAAAGTAAAGAACAGCAAATCATGATCAACTAAGTTTAAATGTGAAATGGCTGAGCTAACATGAAATAACTGTGGTCATCTAGAATTAACTAGGAAATTCTCCAACATCATACAGTACAGAAAACCTGTCACAAAAGTTATGCTCCATATAGAAAAACAAGGCTATGCTTTATGGCTACCTGATATTGTGGACTGAAAATATCATAGCTGCTATAGATTACGGAGTGCTATGGGAAGTTTGTTGTTGTTGCTGTTGTTGTTATTGTTGTTTTTTGAGACGGAGTTTCACTCTGTCGACCAGGCTGGAGTGCAATAGCGTGATCTCGGCTCACCGCAACCTCCGCCTCCAGGGTTCAAGCGATTTTCCTGCCTCAGCCTCCCAAGTAGCTGGGATTACAGGCATGTGCCATCACACCTGGCTAATATTTTGTATTTTTAGTAGAGACAGCATTTCTCCATGTTGGTCAGGCTGATCTCCCTACCTCAGGTGATCTGCCCGCCTCAGCCTCCCAAAGTGCTGGGATTACAAGCGTGAGGTACTGCACCCGTCCAGGAAGTTTTTAAGCAGAAGAATATCATAATCAGATCTGTGGACCATGAGGAGGCGTCTGGGAGGCACAGAGGAAATTGACGGCAGAAGTAAGCGAGATGGCAGCCTATGCTGGTTCTCTTCAAATTTCAATGGACAGATGAATCAGGTGCCGGTCTTGTTAAAAGGCGAAGTCTGATTTGTCCTGAGGGTGACAGAGTCGTTGAAATTCTAGCCAACACCTAAGTGAGGCTTATGCTCTAGTCCACAGAGCATGTTTTAAGTAGCAAGGGTCTATGTGGCAGGTGACTTAGCCTGAACTTGGCAGTAACAATGGAAAATCAGGGAAGACACGGCTGAAAAGCATCAGGAAGTAAAAAAGACAAGACTTAGTGACTGCTTGGAATAAGAGAAAATATTCATGATGACTCCAAGATTTTTAGGCTTGGACAACTAAGAGTATCAAGGTGTTACTAACCAAGTCCTCAGAAATAAAGATTATGCAGAAATACCACAAAAGCCCTTACACATATTTATTTCTACCAGGTTGTAGAAAAACACCCCTACTGTGTAAGGTTGCCTTCTTCTTTTCTCTCCCTCTCTTTGCCACTCAAGCAGAGTTCTTGATAGAACACTGACTGCCTATTTTTCAGCCCTTTGGTATTACTGCTTACCACATGGGCTCCTGCACCACAGGAAGCAATTTGAGATTGGGATCCATTCCTTCTTGCATAGTAGGTTTTGGCTGCTTTGTTTCCATTGCACATTGTTAATGATTTGTCCCTGAACAAACTGAAAATACACCATTAGAGAGATTAACAGATATGGAACTCCAAAGAACCTAAAAGTACTTCAGTGCAGCTTGAGAATTATAAAGTGAGTTGTTCCCAAAGTGAAAAGAAAACTATGTCAAACAGGTGTTTTAAGATTCCCCAAGTAATAGTCCAGAGAGGGCCCTGGGACCCAGCAACCGTCTTCACTTGCTGTGTGAATTTGGCTCCCAGTCAGACAGAGAGAGTGATAAAGAGATCAGGAGAGGCCTGTGCTTCTGCTGATGCCCAAGAGTCATCATTACAGGTGGAGCAGCAAGTCAAGAATGGTCCATGCAGTTGCCAAAAACCATTTATGGAGATGAACTATGGGAAATGGCCATGCAATTTCATTTCTCATTTCAGACTCTTGTTGAAGTGAGACCAGATTAGACTGACCAGATTAGACCTGTCTGTACTGCCTGTGTGTGTTTCGGGAGAGGGAGGTGTGACGGGAGAAGGAAGGGGGAATGCCTGGTATTGTGCTTTTGTGATCTGGTTTCCTTAATGCATGAAGGTAACACTTAGAACAGTTCATAGCTTCCCCAGGAAACCATTCTAAGTGGGCCACGTGCCCAATCGTTTCTATCCCAGTTAAGTAAATAAATGAAATATGCTAATTAGCACCCTATTAGCTCACAGCAGGGAGTAATCCATGGCATTTTGATTGGAAAGAATTCTGTCATCCAAAAGGCTGGTCTGTAACAGAATGCAAACTGGCCCAATTTCCTCCCTCCGTTCCTCGTGGCAGTTGTCCAAATGTCTGAGAAGCAGACCTCACAAATGTGTGCAATTCCGAGGGTGTCACTTCACTCCATGAAAGCATCTCCTGGCCTCCAGTGAATCTGGCACCATGCTGCCCTCTAAACATGGATTTATACAATTTAGAAATACGGACCTGAGCTCAAAAACACTGAGCAGGTTAGGGAGGATCTTTGATGAGGGAGGGGCAGTTCTTATATCTTTCATTATGCGAATATCCCTACTTTTATTCTTTTGCCCTCCCAGACTCCAATCTGGAACGTATTTCTTTGACTCAGGTATGCAGGCATGCTGCCATGGGGTGCTTCAGTTGAAGCAGTCTTCTTATTAAATGGTAGAGCTTTGGGGTTTTATTTGGGGAAAGGCCAGCTCATTTAGGTTCACCTCTTTCTATTTTTATTGTTTCAGCTGCAGGGAAATCCCATTTAGCTCCTGTTTCCCTAGTACTATTTCAATGCTAGATTTACATCTTGCCTCTCCTGTAGTACTTTGCAGAAGGAAGGGATTGTGGGGCAGTACAGATACTGAAGGAAAAAACTCAAGACAAGAACAGCATGTTTTCCAATCTGCTCTTTTAAAACATCCACTTTCTAAGAGCTTTGGGGTTTAAAAGGGATCAGACATTATGACACATCTGTCAGATTTGCCACAGAATTTGTCGAAAATCCCCATAAGAGTGGGACTTATGCAATGAAGCTTAGTTATATTGTGGATAGGCTTGTAACACATTTTCTGTTCTTTATACCTAAAGTTACAGGGATCACCTGCGTATTTGCTGGTGACTGTCTAATAAAAGATGTGGGTGTGGAGGAAATAGATTTTTAATCATCTGAATGTTATAGAGGTAAGTTTCCAGTGAGTTTTCTTTCTCATGTTTGGTTTTCCCTTTGCATGATGACCTACTAAAACCAAATAGATTATCAATGCCTATGGCAATGCCTCATGAAAGCACTGGCTCTCTGCATGCTCTCTTGTTTCCTCTCCAATAAAAAAATCAATTAATGTTAAAGTTAAAATATATCAATAGAATGTATTGGTTGTAAGTACATTCCTTTTTTTGCATCCTAGTTTTGCTTTTTTTTTTTTTTTTTTTAGTTTTTGCTTACGTGTGAAGAGAATCTATTATCTTGATTAGATATAAATTGAAAACAAATGTTGAATACCAGCTGTTGTATTCTCAACATTTTAGAATTCAACTTTACATGAAATCTTCAAAAAAGCAAGGCCAAGAAAAACCTCATCGTAATATTTGTGTCTCATTCACTACCATCACCAAACGATATTGATTGCAGTACCTGAAGAAATCATTAGGCACCATATGACACTGATGTCTACTTAGAGTGTTTTTTATTCTGTATTGGAAAATAAAGCACATTACCTAAATGATTCAAATGGCAAGAAAAAAAATTATCCCTAAAAGCCATCTGTGAATTAGCATATGGGCTTCTGGAACCCAACATCTTGATTCTATATGTGAGTCAGGAGGAAAAAAACAAAAAAAGAAAGAATGAAAGGAAGAAAATGGAATCCTATCTGTAAATATAAAACAAGAAATGATTTTATTCAATCAAGGAGATGTCAAAGTATTTATGAGAATGAAGCAGTCAGCTGGACCTCACAGAGGCTTCACCCAGGGCTGATCCCAAGAACAGTCACAAAACTTTAAGTTAGCCAAGACGCAGACTCTGCTGATGGAGAAATCCGTTCCTGCACCCTTGCTCTGTAAATCTAGGCACATTCTGTATGCAATATAGGCTTTGTAGTTTTGGCAGATCTACCTATCTTGAACTGGAAAACAGTTCAGTGAAGCATGAAGAAAGAAAAAGAAAGAAAGAAAGAAAGAAAGAAGAAAGAAAAAGAAAGAAAGAAAGAAAGAAAGAAAGAAAGAAAGAAAGAAAGAAAAAGAAAGAAAGAAAGAAAGAAAGAAGAAAGAAAGAAAGAAAGAAAGAAAGAAAGAAAGAAAGAAAGAAAGAAAGAAAGAAAGAAAGAAAGAAAGAAAGAAAGAAAGGAAAGAAAG
>NW_012117488.1:7723236-7781921 GCF_000951035.1 Colobus angolensis palliatus | reverse complement strand
GAAAGAAAGAAAGAAAGAAAGAAAGAAAGAAAGAAAGAAAGAAAGAAAGAAAGAAAGAAAGAAAGAAAGAAAGAAATATGAATCAAAGGCAAGAAACCTAGCCGTAGTGGCAGCCACTGCCATTACTAGGTAAGTGTCAGTGAGCCTTAAAAGACTCCTGTCTTTGTCCCTTCAGCCCATCTCCCAGTCCAGTTGGCAAAGTATAACTTTGCTGCTTAGGAAAAGGCATCATGTCCCTCTTGCATTTATCAGATACTGTGTATCTGCCTTGAATATATAAATGAATATAAACTGATAAAGTCAGGTGGACAGAGGAATGAGGCCTAAATGCTTTTATGTACTTTGGGTTGCTGGGGAATATTTTTTCTGTATATTCACATGTTCCAAATATCTGTCTTACTTTGAGCCTTGATTTCTGAAGTGAACACGTACAACCTAGCAGTGGGAACAAAAGACAGAAATAACTCTCTGTTGACACTTTTAATTAGATGTGGTTGCAGGGCCACTCAAGATGACAATTAGCCCCACTGCAACTACTATTGACGGATTACAAGCAAACACTGCCTGCTACCTGGTAATTCTACCTGCTAATTACTTGGAAAGATTTAGTTACTCAACAACTGACCTGAACGTTTTTGTGAATTTGGAGGACCTGTTAGAGAAGGGTGAGGGATGACTTTAAAAAAAACCACATGGTACAGTTGACAGTCAGGAGCTGCTGAAATTTTATCAAAAATATTCTTGCAGCATAATGAAGCTGTTCAGGCAGTCAGTCTCCCCAGACATTTGCCTTTGCCAACAGTTACAACAATGAGGAAAACTCTAATAGTGGTGCAGCAATTATTTTTTTAATGCTGACTATGAAAACACCCACTGAACTGTTTGCAGTCTCTGCCAAGTGGCAAGTGCACAGTGAATTTCAGCCAAGAGAAGACTTTGGACTTTAGCCCTAAAGTGATACTTAGAAGGGGCATGTGTGTCCTTCTGGATGGAAGAGAAGACAAGGAGGTCTGGGACCTGGAGAAGCAGGGAAGCAAGGAAGATGCCAAGAAACAGACGAGGAAACACTTAGACAAGCCCACGCTTTTCTTGATTTTCTCCTACTTCTTCTCAGTCATCCCAGTGGGATAGCTTCCACTGAAGTCCCGGGGCCTCTCCAGTGATAATAGCAGACATCAATGCTGGTGCTGGCTCTGGCTGGGAAACAACTGATGGCTGCGGAATGCCTGTCGATGGAGGAGCAGCATTAGGGGAGGTATCAAGCTGAGGGATTCAGACGGTGAACCGATCGCCAGAAGTCACACAAGTCACTGCTAAAGGTAAGAGTAATTAGTTTGTTCATTCAGTTGTCATTTGCTGAGTGTCCATTGTGTGCTAGATGCTGAAAATGCATGGCTCCCATAGGTAATTCAACCACAATCAAAGCTGCAATGGGATTCATTCACAAGAAAGAGAAAAAAAGCAGTTTCTAGTCTCCATGAAGCTCACAGTCCTAGAAATAATAACAGTCTTTATATTCTTACTTTGTAGTTGGACAAAAGCTACTTTGTTGTATCCCCATTCCACCCCTTATAGGATAAGACTTACTATTCTATACATTTACAGATGAGGAAAATAAGCCTTGACCTTGCTGAAAGTCATACAGCTAGTAAGCAGCAGCACCAAAACTTAAGTATCTTGATCTGCAGTGATGTAAAACCGTGGTCCCTAATATCTGGGTTTTAGCACACTTCTAAGTTTTGATGTTGCAAAACTCAATGGAAGTCAGGGCCTGAGATCTCTGAGCCTCTGTTTAAGAGCTGTTCCCACACAAACTACATGCAGACCTCTACAACAAAGGTTCATGAAGAGACATGTAATATTAAATACACTTAAAGCTGCAAAGTCATTCATTAACAGAAGTGTAGATTGTATAGTTGACAATCTGAACTACAGAACTTCTTAAAGCATAGTCTTGCCACTTTCAAGAGCACCTTTGAGCTAGTTTCGATGTTTACATATTGAGATTCTATCTGATAAAATTGTACTTTGTCCAATATGTTTATCATGTCATTATTTACAGTGGCAAAAAAATTTCAAGATAACCTAACTTATTAATATTAGAGAAATGATGAGGAAAACATGGTGCCTCTCTAGAGATAGTATTATATAGTCATTAAAAGTAATTATCAATAGTTATATGGCCAGTTACCGTGGCTCATGCCTATAATCCCAACACTTTGGTGGGAGGCCAAGGCAGGAGGATCACTTCAGGTCAGTTGAAGGCCAGCCTGGACAATATAGCAAGACTCTGTCTCTAAATATATATATATAATGAACCCGGCATGGTGGCATGCACCTGTAGTCCTAGCTGTATGGGAAGCTGAGGTGTAGGTATTGCTTGAGCTCAGGATTTGAACGCTGCAGTGAGCTATGATGGCGCCACTGCACTCCAGCCTGAATGACACAGTGAGACCCTGTCTTCAAGAAAAAAAAAATTTTTTAAGTTATGCAGTATAGAAATCCTTCACTCCTCTAGACTGCTCACTATGCACCAGATACTCTTCTAAACAGGTTATGTATATAAACTCATTAATCCTTACAATAACCCAATGTACTATTATCATTTCCAGTTTAAATAGAAAAATTAAGCACAAAGAAAATGACATACCAAAAATCACACAGAAAGAGAAGAGGCAGAATTCAAATCCAAGTAAGCTAACTGCACGGCTTGCATTTTCAATCATTCCACTATATCCACTATACTGCATCTCCACCCTTCAGTGAAAAACATAGGAGACAAGTTTATGTACACTTTGACTGGACCTATGAAGCACAAGCATCTCTACAGCAGAGGGCGAAATGGAAGTAAATAAACAGAAGGGTATTAATGCTGATTATATTTGCTTCTTGTTGCTGGGTGACTAAGTTACCCCCAACACTTGGCAGTTTGAAACAACAAGCATTTATTATCTCACTGTTTCTCCATGCTAAGAATTTGGGAGTGGCTTAGCTGGGTAGTTCTGGCTAAGGTCTTCCATGAAGATTGTATTCAAGCTATTGGGTAGGGCCGCAGGCATGTGAGAGCTGGACTGGGGCTCTTGGATCTGCTTCTAAGAAGGCTCATGCATATGGCTGGTGGCAGTGAGGGCTCAGTTTCTTGTTGTCTATTGCCAGGAAGCACAATTCCTTGCCAAATGGGCCCCTACATAGGCTTCTTAGGTGTCCCCACAAAGTGGCAGCTGACTTCCTCCAGAGTGAGTGAACCAAGAACAAGGAGGAAGCCACAGGGTTTGCTGTGACCCAGGCTAGAAAGTCATATCCATTCTCACTTCTGCCACATTCTGTGTGTTGTGATCAAGTCACTAAGTATAGCTCTTACTCAAAGGGAGGAGAATTAGCTTTCTTCTTTTGAAAGAAAGATTATCAAGTAATTTATGGATGTTTTTAAATCACCATAGTAGCTGGGGGATGTGGTTCATGCCTGTAATCCCAGCGATTTGGAAGGCCGAGGTGGGAGGATTGCTTGAGGTCAGGAGTTCAAAACCAGTCTGGGCAACATAGCAAGATCCCATCTCTGAAAGATGAGCCAAGCGTGCTGTTGCATGCCTATAGTCCCAGTTACTTGGGAGGCCGAGGTGGGAGGATTTGTTGAGCATAGGAGGTTGAGGTTGCAGTGAGCCATGACCACACCACTGCACTCCAGCCTGCGTGACAGAGTGAGACCCTGTCTCTGCAAAATTTTAAAAAATTTTAAAAATTGTCTCAACTACCCTGATATAAAAATAAAAACAAACATTTAAAAAAGTTTTTAAACTACCAGAGTAATTATATTAAGATTATGAGAGTGAAGGTGATTTTTTCTTTATTAGTCAAAGTTCTGTATTTTTATGACTAAAAACTTGAAAAAACAAACTTGTATTTAATATTTAAATAGTTATAAACATGTCTGCAATTACATTCAATGCACTCAGCAATACATACATATATACATACATACAATTTCTCCAAAGCTCAAATTCAACTCTATCAAATATTCCTCCGGTCTTTATCACATCTTCTGAAAATGACAGTTCATCCTCAAATGTCTGAGAGGAAGGAATGTTTTAAAAAGCAAGCCTAGAAAGTACATGCCTCTCTTCTGCTCCCCAAGGTATTCTGATGTCTGCCTATCAGTGCAGGCAGACCTCCTCATAAGCCTAGATGCCCTTAGAATTGTACGAAGTTGCACTAAAACCCCGTGCCTCTAGCTTTTTCAAGGACACTGCCTATTATGTCTCTCAATGTCTTCTATAGGATGCACTGCCATGAAAAACTTGCTCCCTTAAAGAATTGATGTGCCTATTCATCCCCGAGTTAAAAAGCTTGCTGAATTTCCTTTCTTTGTCCTTGCTGCAAGGAAGCTCACAGTAATATACTACCTTTTGCAGTGAACATAGGCCTTGTTTTTTCACATGATCCTGTTTTTACAATATTGTAACCTTATTTTACATAAGTCCTTAACTCAAAGCCACAAAAAGTCCTTTTTGGAAAGAAACAGGTAGGAACAATAGATACTGTTTTAGTGCTTATTATGTGCTAAACACTAGCAAGTTGGTTCCCCAGTGAAAAAAGAATTTTTATCTTCTTTTTAAGCATTTGGAGTGCCATTTGGGAGTGGTTGAGAGTTTTCAGTTTCTCTAGATGGAGACCTTTGGGACATTCTTTTGGAAGCAGGGAGTTGATATTATTATCGGGAAAGTTTACTATTACTACTGTAAAGCTAAAAGCTAGTTCTTATCCATAGTTTTCCAGGGAAAGAAAAAAACATGTGAAGTCACTCCATGTCCTAGTGATGGTGCTATAGATCAAGATATTATTTTATTTATTACAATATTAAACTAGAGCTAGCTTTAACTATGCTATATCCTTGCTTATGTGAAGAAATTTTTTTTGAAAATACAGATTTAGACTGAAATTTGGAGCCCACATACGGAATTACTTAAGTTGGAGAAAACCTACCTTTTGAGCAATGTACTCTCAACTTTCATGATTGTCTTGTCAGGACAATAGAGTTCAGACTGTACCTCTGGGTGGGTGAGGAGCATCCTCTGATGAAAATAAGTTTCCACTGTCACTCATGCCCAGACAGGAAACACCATGGCCTTGGACAGTGGCAAAGGAGAATTCCCACTCCAATGTCACACACTGTGGACTGAGACACTCGGGGTGTCTGACGTGGGAAGCACCGTGGGAGCCAGAGATTCCCACAAGAAGTGGGACCTCTGCTGCTTGGGAGCCCACAGAGAGCAAAGCAAGGACTTTCAAATGGGGATCAGAGCCTATAAACCCTAAAAGGAATCACTGTTGACAGTCGTATATATAATCATTTTTACCTGTTCACTGAACACTTATTGAGGACTTTCTCTCAAGTAGTATGATCTTTATATATACCTCTAGCCTATTTAATACCTGCCACAGCACTGACACATAATATTTCTATTTTTCTCTCAAATATTTTTCTCAAAATAAAAAAAAAATTAAGAAGATAAGTATTTCTATATGACCATCCCATATGGTCTATACACTCCCGCTTGGATAAGTACAGGAGAGTTGGCAGGGCAGACCAGACCGCTGATTTGTGGCTAATGAGCATCAGAGTCAGATGCTGGAAACACTCTCAAAGAGCTGAGTGCCTTCTGTAGTCTTTACCCCTCTGTGTAGTCTCTTTCTGACATTTATTTCTGGCAAATAGTTTTAATGCATAATGGCTGACAAGGGTAAGCAAATGAAGTTTTCAACTTGCCACGAAGAATGAGAATTATGCTAACTCTTCAAATGCAAATTTTCTGACTGTTCAAGATACAATAAAGCAAGCCAAGGGTAAAGATCAGCAGTCACTTAGGTAATGATTGGTTTTTCATAAATATCGCTTCATAAATATCACTGCAGAGTGGAAGGATAAACCAATATTCTTGTAAGTGGGATCTATAAGAAACCATGGCCAGAGGTGTATCATTGCCTGTCTGCCTCGAATCCTTTAGAGTGCTAATTTGTAGGAATACAGCCACTCTGCACTAAATGGACTACATGTGTATTATTTCATTTAATACTCACAACAACGCTATTATGTTGCAGATTGGGAAACCAGAAGCCCGGAAAGGTTAGGGGAAAATGCTGCCCATAGTCTCATAGCTAAGAAATTATCAGAGAGCCAGTGTTTGACCCAGACAATCTGACTCTAGAACGAATGTGCTTAACCATTATGCAATATTGCCTTCCGCTCTCTGCAGTGTTATTTTCTTATCATCCTCTGCATTCAATTAAATTTTATTAAATTAGACTCTTAGCTGTTTTGAGTCAGAGGAGGGAGTGGTTATGGTAAGGGAGTACTCTAGCTCCCTGCATAAAGTAGAGCTGCAAATGAGAAAAGCCTTATGAGAAATTGCCAACAGCCCACCCCTAATATCCATTTCCCCACCTCCTCAATGATAGAAGTACCTATAACCATGTGCTTAGCTAATACATATCTCAGTTTCCTTTACAGACAGGTGTGATCATATGATGAAGTTTTGGTCAACAAGATTTATGCAAAAGACTCCTTATGTGCACGAGGGCACACTCATCTTCAATCCTTCCTCCTCCCTACCATTTAGAGCATGGATAAGATGGCATGAGCTCTAAGGCTATCATGGACCATTAAATGACCTTAACACTGGAAGCCACATACGTAGGATGGTGGAGCAGAAAAACAGAAACCAGGACTCTGATGATAGCATGAAATGGTCGTATCAACCCTGGAAGTCCAACCTCCTTTCACACGAGCGAGAAATACACTTCTATTTTGTTTAAGCCAGTGTTGTTTTGGAGTTTTGTGTTACATGCAGCCAAGGACTACCCAGGGCTGTTGCTCAAGGTTGTATTGGTTTTTTAATCGTCCAAAAGCATCTGGCTAAGGAGAGGAATGAGGACTGAAATGCAGCCTGCGTTCTCTTCAACAAACCGTGGACCCTGACATGGGGCTGAGTCTACCCGGAAAGAGAGGACATCATTTTCTAACGCATTTAAAGTCCAGTCTATTCATGAAGTCATGGCCCTATGTGGAAGGATCACCTTTGCTGATTGACACAAAGGCACTATATGGGCTAGCTGGAGCTTCATTTTAATTCAAGTCCAGAGAAGTGAGCTATACAATAGCAAGAGGTTACACAAAACATTTGGAGCAGCAGAAATTGTTCAGTGGAATAATGACTACCAGGTTAACATGTAGAACTACTTTCTCTGGGCCAGGCACGGTGGCTCACGCCTGTTATCCCAGCACTTTGGGAGGCCTAGGCAGGTAGATCACTTGAGGTCAGGTGTTCGAGACCCCTGCCCAACATGGTGAAACCCCATCCCTACTAAAGATACAAAAATCAGCCAGGTGTGGTGGCACATGCCTGGAATCCCAGCTACTTGGGAGGCTGAGGCAGGAGAATCACTTGAACCCAGGAGGCAGAGGTTGCAGTGAGCTGAGATGGCACCACAGCACTCCAGCCTGGTGACAGAACGAGACTCCATCTTAAAAAACTAAAAAATGAAAAATTTTAAAAAAAATTCTCTGATGTTCCCCAAAATAGCTTGGAGACTAGTGGCTATCTACTCAAAGGAAAAGAAGTCACTGTATGAAAAAGACATTTGCACATGCGTGTTTATAGCAGCACAATTCGCAATTGCAAATATGTGAAACCAACCTAAATGCCCATCAGGCAACAAGTGGATAAAGCAAACGTGGTATATATACACTATGGACTACTGCTTAGCCATATAAAGAATGAAATAATGGCATTTGCAGCATCCTGGATGGAGCTGAAGACCATTATTCTAAGAGACTCAGGAATGGAAAAACCAAATATTGTATGTCCTCACTTACAAGTGGGAGCTAAGCTATAAGGATGCAAAGGCATATGAATGATATAATAGATTTGGGAGATTTGGGGGAAGGAGGAGGGGGGGTGAGGGATAAAAGACTACATACTGGGTGCAGTATACACTGTTCAGGTGACAAGTACATCAAAATCTTAGAAATCACTACTAAAGAACTTACCCATGTAACCAAAACTCACCTGTTCCCCCAATACTACTGAAATAAAATAAACAAACAAACTCTGGGAGAAAGGGGATCCAATAGAAAATTAGACTTCCTATAATGAGTAGGATAAGGGCTTAGAATAATGTAAATATTGATATGAAAAAGTGACTATTTTTTAATCATAAACTGTTGTGCATTTCTTATCTCATTTAATCCTCAAAACTACATTATAATTAGGCATTATTGTTTCAGTTCTACAGGAAAGAAAGCAGTCTGAGAGCAAATACATAAATTGTTCAAGTTCACAGTGAGTAAGTGGCAAAGCCAGGATTCTCACCAGGTCTGACTCCTAAAGTTGTGCACTGAACCACTATTCTGTATTTCGGTCTAACGCCTCCTCTAAGTGATCACATGTCCAAATTAGTGAAGTCCTAAATTTGGCTGAGCTTATGGAAATTTGAAAACACCCCATAATGGGTCCAGATGATGCGTCGGAATCCCTTTGTTTAGAAGAGGGAGGTTGCCTTACTTCCTCAGTTATTTCTGTTTCAGAGGAGAGGCATGCTCCACAGATGTGTGAAGTGGCCATGATTCCCACTCAGCATGACACAAGCCCTCCCAGCTTCAAGAAGTCAGACCTAGACCTCTCTGTGGAAAGGGCAAGTCCTCTTTAATGAAATTTCTCCTCTGGAGGTACAGCTTCCCTCTGGTGCTCAACTCCAGTTCATCTTGGGACCACCCTACCCCAAGTTATTTTAAGGCAATATTAATGTTTTATGACTTATTTCTTAGTTTCCTGCTGGAAAAAAAAAAAAATTACAGCCCAGGCATTCTGCCTCAGACACTGCAAACAGCTGATGTATAATTTGGAAAAGTGTATTTTATTGTGAGTGGGAGGATATGCAAGAAATAGGAAATTATTTCTGTTAGAGTAATATCTGTTTCTTGTTCTCCCCCTTACCCCAGTGCCCACACCCCCATCTCCGCACATACACACCTTCGCTCTGGTAGCAGAGCTCTGCACTGACATTTCCTATATGAGATTTACCCTAGAGAGACCAAGTTGTTTTTGAGCAATTTTTTTGCCTCTAAAAGTTGACTCAAGATCATTTCAGGGATTCTCTTCTTTTTGGAGGTCTCTGTGGATCCTCCCCAGCCTCAGATGTGCACGTGCGTGTGTGCAACTACATAAAATACATATATATATTTCTACCTCCACATAAAAGCTGATGCTTAATAAAAGGAATACTGATACAATTGCCCTAGTACCCTGGTGAGGTCAATAATACCTGCTTTTGCTAAGAAGAAAAATGGAAAAAAAAGAGAAAGAGAAAGAGCCAAGTTATAGAGTGGCTGTGGTGTAAGAGAGGGACAGGAGCTCTTAACATCTCCCCCTGCGTGACTCCTGAATCCATCCACCCCGATAGAGCTGTATTCCCATCTGACTCCACACACAGCAAACCAGACATATCCTAGGCCTATTCCTGAAACCACTTCTCTCACAACATTTAGGAGAGAGTAAAACATTCTCTGTAAAGCAATTGCTGTGACTTGTCCTAAAACCAAAAACAGATCGACAATTTTTAAAAAATGAAAATAGTCTAACAAAACAAATCCTGAAGACTTACCTACTCCACCCAAGGGTCAAGACTTGTAGCTGCTGAGTAGAGTAGCTGACCACAGTGAAAACTGAGAGGACAATTACACCTTATATTCAAAAGGTGTTTATACAGCAGAAATATGACACCATTTCAAATTGCATATTGGCAAATTTGTACAGATTTCCACAGACTAATTTTAAATATATATTCTAAAGAAAATTATTTGTCCCGTGTTAGAAGAAAACACTTTGGGGAGGCAAGGACTGCCTCTCCTAAGTCCCAAATGCTTATGTTAATAATTGTTTAGTGATAGTTTTATGCTAATACTAATCACATTATGTCTTTTTTTTTTTTTTCTTTCTGAGACAGTCTCATTCTGTCACCCAGGCTGGAGTGCAGTGGTGCCATCTTGGCTCACTGCAGCCTCCGCCTCCTGGGTTCAATCAATTCTCAGGCCTTAGCCTCCCAAGTAATTGGGATGACAGGCACGTACCACCACGCCATGCTAATTTTTGTATTTTTAGTAGAGACAGGGTTTCACCATGTTGTCCAGTTTGGTCTCGAACTCCTGACTTCAAATGATCCACCCACCTCAGCCTCCCAAAGTGCTGGGATTACAGGCGTGAACCACCACACCCAGCCAATGCTAATCACATTATGTCTTATTTCATTTACTCAGTGCATATCTATAATGTAGGTGCTATCGTTATTCCCATTTAAGGGATGAAGTAACTGAGACATAGAAACTTTAAGTAACTCATTCAAGGCCACATAGATTTAAAACAGACCTCTCCGGAACTAGCGCTCATGTTTTGAAAGCCCAACTGCATGCTCCAGGAGGCTTTGTCTGTATTTGTTTGTGAGGGGATGGTAAGGGGAATGTAGAGTGTGGGGAAATGTGTCAGAGAAAGGACTAAAATTGTAAGAGGGCCTCTTGTGACACCACGTTCTGTGTACATCAACAGCGGAGAGTATAATTTTCATGGTGCATTTAGTAGTTTAAAAATTGCACATTTCCTTTGTAATAACCTTATAATAAACCACAGCACATTTTTCCCACAGACCAAAGTGATAAAATTATAAGCTTATGAATGATCACAAACAACTTGTAGATTCCTACTGAGCAAAGCATCATAATGTTCAATAAATGGAAGCTATTACATTGCTGTTCCTGTTCCTATTATGGAGACGTAGCATCACAATGTCTTCGAGCAAAAGTGGCTTCACAGCCCTTTTCTTACCAAACTACATAATAACCTCGGGGCTATTCCTAAATTAATGTATTACTTCATTCAGTCACTGAGTGCCTTTGCTGGACCAAACCCTACAGTGGTTCCCCCTTATCAACAGGGGCTACATTCCAAGACCCCCAGTGGCTGCTGAAACTGCAGATAGTGCCAAATCCTACCTATACAGTATGTTTTTTCCTATGCATACACACCTAAGAGAAAGTTTAATGTGTAAATTAGGCACAGTACTCTTACACTTTGTGGCCATTAGTAAGTGAAATAATAGTTCCTTGACCATAAGCACTATGTTGCTGCTACAGTTGATCTGACAGTCTAGATGGCTGCTAAGTGACTGGTAGGCAGGCAGTATATACAGCACGGATGTGCTGGGCAAAAGGATACACTCCAGGGGGCACAAAATGGAATGGTACGAGATTTCCGCACACTACTCAGAAAGGCACACAATTTAAAACTAACAAATTCCTTATTTCTGGAAATTTCTACGTAATACTTTTGGACACCAGTTGACCGTGGGTAACTGAAACCACAGAAAGCAAAACCTGGAATAAGGGGGCACTACTGTATTCTATTCACTGGAAACACCACCAGTGAAGGAAACAAAGTCCTACATTCTAGAAGAAGAAATAGGCTTTAAATAAATAACAAGGGCGTGTTTTTGTGTGTAGAAAAATAACACTGATTAGGGGCTAGAGAGTGATGATTGCTGGTGCTAATTTAGACAGGATAGTCCATGAAGACCTCCCTGAGGAGGTGACATTTGAGCAGAACCTCATAGTATAGCTATATGGGGAGATCAATATTCTGGCATGAGGAACAACAGGTACAATAGTCCTGAGGTGGGATCTTGAGTTCTTTGATATGGGAAACAGCAAAGAGGCCTGTGGCACTGGAACACAGTGAATAAGATAGAGAATGAGAGGAGACTGGCGAGCGGGCAGGGTCACATTGCATAGGGTCACGCAGGCCCTGGGATCTCAGGGCCTGAGACGGGAAGCCACTGGAGGGCACTGAACAGGGGAGTGTCATTTATTATCTGGCATGTTTTAAAGAACCACTCTGTCTACTGTGCCAAAACACACCATAATACCTAATGATCCTAATGATAGGTGACAGCCACTCAGGGGTTTGGAGGTAACTGCGGTACTAGATGCTAACTGCAGTAATTGCTGGTGTCTCCACCTTCAATACCCACAGAAATTGAGGCAAGGTAATTTGAACCTATCCCTAAGGGAAATATCTTAAGATGGGGCTGTATACATTGAGGAGAAATATGAACTTAAATCAGGACTATGAGTTTAAAAATTATACATGCATCTATTGATGCCATGATGGAATAAAGTAAGACAATTCTGTTCTGGAGGAAGGCAACTAGGGCACCTCTAGGAATCCCAAACACTCACCTTCCCTACACAATGGACAAGGAGATGCTGACGAAGTAACAGCATTTCAGGAGTGTCCCAACTGCAGGGTGAGTGTCCCAACTGCAGGGTGAGTGTCCCAACTGCAGGGTGAGCTAGTGTTTATTGATTTGCCTTAGATTAGAGTCAAGAGAGAAGAGTTCCAGAACTAGGAAGGGCTCATAGAAAACAAGAAAACTGAGGTGATAGAAAGCAAAATGGGTCCACAGGAAATTAACTAACAGAGAACTAAATTGCAGGCCTACTAGGTGCCAGGCACTGTATAAATGTGGTCCTAACTGGAACAACAATTTCCCCCTGTGAGGAAAATGAAGCTCAAATATATCCAATAACCAGCCCAAGGTCAGGCAATTGATGCGTGGCAGAGCAGACATTTAAGCCTAGACCTTTTTTCTTTTTCTCTAAAGCTTGTGCTTTTTTATGCAACACTGAGTTGTGCTGATAGTGTTGGCACAGTGACAGAGAGAAAATTGTCCTAAATAAATGTGAAAATAAATCTTGGGCTATTCATTACCCAAGCTTTATAAGCAAGCCATCATCCCTGTGGCAGGGTTGAGCTGCACTAGAGAAATCTCAGTGCACACATAGGAAGCATCATTCCAGTTTATGGCGCTCTTACCTGCCAGATTAAAGAGGTGGGGTCTGGAGGAGAAAGTCTCCCTGCAAACAGTCTTACCTGGAACTGAAAAAATAATAAGGGAAACAGAATTCTAACAAACAGGAAAAGGCCTTTCAGACTGAGTGAGCTATTTTATTCAGGAAACATTGTGCATTAATTTTAACCAGTTCTCATTTAATCTCCATCTGGTTTGAAATTTTAAGAGAACCTAAACTGCACAATATTTTAAAAATATAGTTAGCTGCCTGATTCCACTGCCTGTGACAATGTGCATCATCATCACAGGTGAATATATTTTTATGCCTTCATCCAAATATTTATTGAGTATCAATTATGTGCCAGGCACTTCAGTAACTGGACAAAGAAACTTCTAAATCCTGTTGGTGTTCTTCCTGAAATAATCAAGTCCTCCTGATACAGCTCTGATTCTTAATAACAAATACCTGATGGAACATTTCCCAATTAAATTATATATAAAAGCAATTGCCTTTGGAATTTGGATATGTATATTACAGGAAAAAATATGATATGTAGATGATCGCCCTTCATTTTTCAGTAGTCTTGCATCTTGTTCTCATTCTCTTAAGTCTGGTTATTATTAAGGAAAGAGAATTCTCAGCACACTATAGCATATTAATTTCAACTGCCCCAACGTCAACTAGAATGCCTATTTCTTATGTGTGGTTGGCATGTGCATGTGTGGAGATTGTTAAAGTTCCCTGATGTGCTCAGAAACTCAGATGGGCTTGGGTGTGGACAGATGAGAACCCCATCATGAGCCAGGACTTCCCATCTGATTGGTCACCTTCTTGTTGCACCATCATCTCTGGAATTAACATTTGGAGGCCCTCCAAGGGAACATTCTCTGTGGCAAGTTCCCAACTGAGCTTCAAGTTACACTTCTGGAGTTATACAGGACAGAAGAGAGCGTTATTTCAAAGGCCATCCGTGTGCTGTTAGGCCAGGGTATACTTCCTTCCTGGAGTTCTGCACATCAGACACTAATCCTGCCTGCCAGATGAAGATTAATCCAGGCAGAGGTGGCCAAACTGACAACCGAGGCGACACTATATGAGCTAGGGATCTCCCTGGGGCAGATGGATATGGAGAACTTTGCAACAAAAAGCACCACAGAGCTGGTGGTAAGCTATAATATATAGAAGATGAAATCACAGTGAATTTTAGAGCTGGAAGGAGGCTATGTCCACCGTTCATTTTCCAGAGGAGAAAATAGCCATCTAGAAAAAGTAGGTGCTGTAGCTAAAGATATTTCACTGCTAACTTGCAAAGCCAGGCCTGGTCCCCGTAAGTAGAATCCCAGCCCCAGCTGTACACGGAGAGGCACAGTAGGCACCCCCCTGTTGCTGTGTTTTCTGGAGCTGTATTCTCAATGGGCTAAAAAGGAGCTCCCTCTAAAGTGTTAACTCATAACATATCCAGGCTTCCCCATAGGAGATTCTCTCTCCCCACCTTTTTAAAATAAGTAATCTCAAACTTACAGAAAAGTTGTGCCTATAGTAGCAAGAACTGTTTTCCCTAAACCATTTATGAGTAAGTTGCTAGCATGACATCCTAAACTCCTAAATGTTTTGGTGTATATGTATCATAAACAATGATAATTCTCCCATATTATAAAAAATATATTTCTCTTATGTTATCTACCATCAAAATTAGGAAATTAACACTTATACATTACTACCGTCTAATCCACAGATCGCATTCAGGTTTCCTCGTTTTCTCAAAAATGTTCCAGTCCAGAATCAAACAGTGCTTTTAGTTGTCATAGTCTCAGAATGGTTTCTCCATGTTCTCTTGACTTTCATGACCTTGACATTTTTGAAGATTACAGGACAGCTTTTGGAGAATGTACCTGAGTTTATCTTTGTTTGATGTTTCCCCACGATTAGAGTTAGCTTTTGGTACTTTTGGCAACAATATTACAAAAGTGATGCTATGTGTGCCTCATTGCATCCCACTGGCAGCACATGATTTGGATTTTTTCCATTTCTAATACTAACATTGATCACTTAACTAAGGTGGTTTCTGCCAGGTTTCTTCACTGGATAGTTACTTTTTTTTTTCTTTTGCAATTAACATATATTTTGTGGGTAATACTTTCAGCCTATGCAGTCATCCCATTCATCATCAAATTTTCAATTTATTTATTCAATTATGTATATGAATATGAGTACATTGATTCTTATTTTATTCAAAAGCTTCTAATCTGTTACCACTGTTGTCTTTTTTATGTTCATGGGGAAACACCTTCCTGTAGGATTCTGTGTCCTTTTGGCATGTTCTCATCATTCTTTGAGCACTTCATTGCTTTCCAGAAGAAGATTGTGCAGGTTCACCTTGTAATTGCCCTGGCCCATCTGCGGAACCAACCAAAGATGTGGATGTTGGTTGTGCTCACTGCTAGGAGTTTGTCACTGATCTCAGACACTCTAAGCCTACAAAGTTAGAAAATACACATACATACACACACACAGACACACACACATACACCCCAAATTCATATCTCTCTATGTATTGAAAATTATGAATTCAAACTGCTAACACCACTTCTAATACAACACTAAAGAGTTGTTCTTTTTTTCTCATTTCCATAGATGGAAGTACCTTCTCCAACAGTGAAAAATCTGACCCACATTATTCCTAATATATTTCCTTACTTGGACCATCTCTATGGCTGTCCCACTGTCTCCTTGCCTGGACAATTTCCTGGGGGGCAGCCCTTCTTGCCTCACTTAAGCTCCAACACTCTATGCTGGGCCCTGACTCACCTGCATAGACACCTTCCTCCCCCTGTTGGAGGGACCATGGAGGCTCCCCTCACTGTACCTGGAAGACACCACTCTGCTTGGTCCCTGCTAAAATCTTTGTGAAGAATTGTTCAGGAAGTAGAGAAAAGGAGAAAGATGAAGAAAAAAAGGATAAAACTCTCTTCTCTCTTTTGTTTATGTGGCTAACTCCTAGACCCCTTAAGCTTCACCATTACTCTCGGGGCCTCCATGGTCTGCCATCACTTTCTTCTCACCTGTGAAATGGCTTGAATCACACGGCATAATGGTCATCGGCACATACAGGGTCACTAGCCCTAAGCTACTTTAGGCAGCTGTTATAGCCTCTTTATCTTTCACATCCAGGATCCAGCATAGTGCTTACAATGAAGTAGGGACCCAATATATATTTGCTGAATAGAGATTACATAAATAATGGATGATCGTTTAAGTTATAACCACCTCTTCATCCCATAGATGCATTTTCCCTTTAACTAGTGTCTCTTAATGATTAAATGTTTTCTAGAGCTAAATGGATAAATAATGCTGTAATTTGGATGTTTGTGCCCCCAAATTTTATGTTGAGATATGATCCCCAGCATTGGAGGTGGAGCCTAAAGGGGGGTGTTTGAGTCCTAGAGCTGGATCCCTCATGAATGGCTTGGTGCTATCCTCCTGGTAATGGGTGAGTTCTTGTTCTATTAGTTCCCGAGAGAGCTGGTTATTAAAAAGAGCCTGGTACCTCCCATCTCTCTCTGGCTTCCTCTCTCACCATGTGATCTCTGCACATGCCAGCTCCCCTTCCCCTTCCACCATGAGTGGAAGCATCCTGAGTCCCTCACCAGAAGCAAATGCCAGTGCCATGCTTCTTGTACAGTCTGCCAAACCATGAGCCAAATATATTAGTCCTCTCTCACTGCTATAAAGAACATCCCTGAGACTAGGTAATTTATAAACAAAGGCGGTTTAATTGACTCACAGTTTTGCATGGCTGGAGAGGCCTCAGGAAACTTACAATCATGGCAGAAGGCAAAGGGGAAGCAGACACCTCCTTCACAAGGCGACAGTAGAGAGAAGAGCCAAGGAGGAACATCCGAACCCTTATAAAGCCATCATATCTCATGGAAACTCACTCACTATTAAGAGAACAGCATGGGGAAACCGATCCAATCACCCCTTTCCCTCGACATATGGGGATTACAGGTCCCTCCCTTCACTCATGGGGATTACAAATTGAGAAGAGATTTGAGTAAGTACACAGAGCCAAACCGTATCACCAAATAAGCCCCCTTTCTTTATAATTGACCAGCCTCAGGTATTCCTATATAGCAACACAAACAGACTGACAGAAAATCAGTACCAAGGAGTGGGGCACTGCTCTAAAGATAGCTGAAAATGTGGAATCAGCTTCAGAACTGGATAATGGGCAGAGGTTGGAAGAGTTTGGAGGGCACAAAAGAAGAAAAATAAACAAGGAAAAGTATGGAACTTCTTAGAGATTGGTTGTGTGGTTGTGACCAAAATGTTGATAGAAATATAGACAGCAAAATCCAAACTGATGAAATCTCAGATGGAAATGAGGAACTTACAGGGAACTGGAGCAAAGGTCACCCTTGTTGCCATAGCAAAGGACTTAGCTGCGTTGTGTTCATGTCCTAGGGCCAAATTTAAGAGTGATGACCTAGGGTATCTAGGGGAAGAAATCTCTAAGCAGCAAACCTTCAAGAAGGAGCATGGCTGCTTTTAACAACTTATGGTCATATACAACAGTAAACAAAGGACCTAAAGTGGAACTTATAATTAAAAAGGAAGCAGAGCATAAATATTTGGAAAATATGTAGCCTGGCCATGTAGTAGAGAAGGAAGGAGCATTTCCAGAAGAATTCAACGGCACTACAGAGCAACTACTCACTAGAGGGAACTACATCACTAAAAGGGAGCCAGGTGTTAACAGTCAAGACAATGGGAAAGAGGCCCCAAAGCTATTTCAGAAATTTTCAAACCTACTCCTCCCATCACAGGCCCAGAGGGCTAGGAAAACAGAATGATTTCCTAGGGTGCAGCTGTTCTGCTCCATCTCAGGGGGCTGCTCCCTGCATCCCTCCCTCAGTCTGCAGCTGTGGGTCAAAGGGCCACAGGTATTGATCTGGCCACTGCTGTGAGGGCACTAGCCATAAGCCTTGGTGGCTTCCACATAGTGTTAAGTGTGTAGGTGCACAGAGTGCAAGAATGGCAGAGGCTTGGCAGCTTGCATCCAGATTTCAGAGAATGCATTAGAAAGCCTGGGCACCCAGGCAGAAGCCTGCCACAGGGGTGGAGCCACTGCAGAGAGCCTCGACTAGGGTAGTATTGAGGGGAAATGTAGAGTTCGATCCCCCTGCACAGAGTCCCCACCAGAGCACTGCCTAGTGGAGCTGTGAAAATAGGGCCACAACCCTCCAGACACCAGAATTATAGAGCCATTTAGCAATGTGCAACTTCAATCTGGAAAAGCCACAGACACTGGACTCCAACCCATAAGAGCAGCCATATAGGCTACACTCAGCAAAGTCATGGAGGTAGGGCTGCTAGAGCCCTTGGGGGCACACTCTTCACACCAGTGCACTCAGGATACGAGACATGGAGTCAAAGATTATTTTGGGGCTTTAAGATTTAATATCCACCCTGCTGGATTTCAAACTTACATGGAAACTGTTACCCCTTTCTCTTGGCCAATTTTTCCCTTTTGGAATGGGAATGTTTACCCAATGCTTACACAACCACTGTATCGTGGAAGTAAATAATTTGTTTTTGATTTTACAGTCTCCCAGCTGTAAGGAATTTATTTTGACTCTCAGATAAGATTTGGGACATTGGAATTTTGAGTTGATGCTGGAACAAGTTAAGACTTTTGGAGACTATTGGGATGAAACGATTGTATTTTGCAATGTAAGAAGAACATGAAGTTTGAGGGGTAACGGGTGGAATGCTATAGTTTGGATATTTATCCCCCCAAACCTCAATCTGAAAATTGATCCTCAACATTGGAGATGGGACCTAATGGGAGGTGTTTAGGCCATGAGGGTGGATCCCTCAATAATGTCTTGGTGCTATCCTAGTGGGAATGAGTTCTCACTCTATTAGTTCCCACAAGAGCTGGTTGTTAAAGAGAGTCTGGCACCCCCTGTCCCTACGCCTTGTTTTCCTCTCTCACTATGTGACCTTTGCACATGCTGACTGCCTTTCACCTTCCTCCATGAGTGGAAGCAACCTGAGACCTTCACCAGAAGAAAATGTTGATGCTGTGCTTCTTGTACAGCCTGCAACACCTTAAGCCAAATTAACTCCTTCTCTTTATCAATTACTCAGCCTCAGGTATTCATTTATAGCAACACAAATGGACTAAGACAAATATCTACTGTGGTAATATAGAAGCAGATAGATGGTAGGAGTGATATCTTTATACAGGGATTGTGATCAAATCAGTCAGTCACAAGGGATCTGTCTGCTTTTCCTTCTTGAGGGGCTACCCATGTAATAAAAATATTAAGTGTTTATAATGCTTGAGGCACATGCATTGTAAACACCTACAAAGTGCTCTAGCACATTACACGTATTCCTTTCCTTTCCACTTGTGCATGGGTTATCTGACCTTCCAAGCCTAGGTCAGCCCTCATGTCATACATGAATCTTTGCTCAATAATTCTAGTCCACACAAAATCCTCTGGAGTTCTCTGAACTCTTCTGGAGCTCTCTGAATTTCAATTGCACTTATAGTTAGTACCACAAAGTCAGCCCTAAATTGTATTTAAATGATCTCAAAATAGACTATAAATCTACTGAAAACAGTAGCAGGCCTTTTACTTCCTTTTACCACTGTTATCTCCAACAGTGTCTAGAAAAATATTAAGTGTCTAATAAGTATTTGATTGATTCAATGACTGATTAATATCTGATAAGTAGCAATAGAAGTTTTAGTAGTCAGTATCCCTGAACCTACTGTTTTAATAAATACTTAGAAAAAATATTCCCTTATAGAAACAAAAATGGCTATAGAGAACCATCTATTACAAAAGTAAACCTGTGAATTCTCAGGGAACCAGATAACACTCTAAAAAGAACATACATGTAAAAGACATATCTGACTGTCTGACTGTTATCCAAATAGACAAATAACTCTTAAAACTCAACAATAAGGAAATGAACAATCTAATTAAAATATCTGGATGGACATCCCACCAAAGATGATATACAGATGGCTGGCATTGAAAAGATACTCAACATTGTATGTTATTAGGGAATTTCAAATTAAAACAAGGAAGTATCACTACACACTTACTAGTATGGCTAACATCCAAAACACTGACAATACCAAATGCTGGTAAAGATGTGGAAAAACAAGAACGCTCTTTCATTGATAGTGGGAATGAAAGATGGTACAGACATTTTAGAAAACAGTTTGGCAGTTTCTTACAAAACCAAACACACTATCAGCATAAGATCCAACAATCTCACTCCTTGGTATTTACCCAAAAGATCTGAAAATTTATGTCTACACCAAAACCTGCACTATGAGTGTTCATAGCAGCTTTATTCATAATAGCTGAAACTTGGAAGTAAGATGTCTTTCAATAAGTAAATGTATAAATAAACTGTGGTATGGTCATAAAATATGTTTTACCCATACTACCTTGAGTGAGGTATGGTGAGTCCAGACATGGACCAAGAGGGAGGAATTGGAAAGAATTTTATAGTCTGTTACACTCACAGTTCCCTGGGGAGAATACAGCATGCTATGCAGGGCCATTCGGGGAAGCACCAGGGCCACTCACAAGACAGAAGGAGAGAGGGAACTATGAGCAAGTGCCTTGACCATGGTTTCAGCAGGAAAGAATGGGCAAGTCATGGTAAGCAAGTTTAGGATTGAGCAGTTCAAATAATTTCCATAAGCTCTTGGGCATAGAGGCTGTGCCTGGTTGTCTATAGCCTGGCCTGGGAAGGGTCTGAGTGGCTCAATGCATGACAGCCTAAACAGGGAGACAGTTGGGAGTGTGTACTTAATGGGCCACTCAAGAATGGAAACTGACTGCCTCTAGCTAGGGCTCAAAACTGGGTCAACACAATTTTTTTTAAACTATATTACACAACAAAATTTTATTCAGTGTGAAAAAGAAATGAGCTATCAAGCTACATAAAGACAAGTAGGAATCTTAAATGCATATTGTTTAGTGAAAGAAGCCAATCTGAAAAGGCTGCATACCATATAATTTCAACTACATGACATTCTAGGAAAGGCAAAGTGATGGAGACAGGAAAAAGTTCAGTGGTTACCAGAGGACCAGGGGGAAGGAAGGATAAATACACGAAGCACAGGGGATCTTCAGGGCAGTGAACCCATTCTACATAATACTATAATGGTGGATACATGTGATCATACATTTGTCAAAAGTCATAAAATGTATGACACCCTTAGAATGTACAAAGGATGCACAATCCATAGAATGTGCAACTCCAATGTAAACTATGGATTTTGGTTTATTATGATGTGTCAGTGTTGGTTCATCAATTATAACAAAAGTATCACACTGATATAGGATGTTGATTGAGGGGGAGGCTGTGTATGGGGTGGGAATCAGGTATGTAGGAACTCTGCACTTTCTTCTCAATTTTGCTGTGAACCTAAAACTGCTCTAAAAACTAAAATCTATTAATTAAAAAATAAAATAACACAATGTAAGTCATTTAGAAACAGAAAGCTAAAGGAGAGCTTTCCTCTGGAAATCAAGAAAGATTGGTGACAATCATGAAGCCATTATGCAATAAAAAGGAATAATGAAAGGGATGATGGAATCCTGTTATTATTAAAAGACAATCTAGAAAAAAGAGTCGTATTCATAGAACAATTACCGAAGGGATACTACATGCTAGCCACCACAAGAAGCATTTAAATAATGAGACATTATCTCACTTAATCACATATAATCCTTAGCTATTACTCATAAAAATGTATAATTAACCCATTTGAAGATGAAGAAGCTGAGGTTCAAAGATGATAGGTGGCTTGCCCAGTTTGATTAAGTCAAGTAAGCAGAGTTGTCTCTGTAGAAGATTGTTCTTATTTATCATGGAATCTTCTCAGAGTTTAGTATACTGCTTGCTCAGAATCTTCTCTCAGAAGACTCTCTGATAAATAAAAATTATCTTCTATAGAGAAAGAATTGACAACTTCAAGAGAATGTGGTCATCTACGTCACATCATTCAGGACATAGGGAATGGAGAGGTGCATGAAAAAATTTACTTGGAAGGATCGAAAAAGGAAGCAGCATTAGAGCTAGGCCTTGAAAGATGAGTACAATTTCCAATAAACATTAAATGTAGGAAAGGATGGGTAGGAACAATGGCAAAAGCAAAGAGTTGTAGAGAGCAGGGAGACCAGAATGGGTGAAGTATGGCTCCCAAAGAGGGATGTGGCAGAAAAGAGGACAGAGGAGCATCCCAGGACCACGGAGTTCGTGCCAAGGTATGTGGACTTGACTCAGAAAGCAATGGAGAGCCACTGGATCTTTTGAGGAAGAAAGTTACCCAATTTGGTCTGTATTTTTGGAATATCATTTTGTGTCAGTGTGGGAATGCCAATTACAGAGAACCAGGGCTGGAGACAAAGAGATCCTAGGTAGGCAATAGTAATACAGTGAACCAAATAAAGCAGAAACAGGGCAGGGTTTGTGGAAGGATATTTATGTTCTATGAAGTAACTAGCTGGAAGTATTAAGGGTTCATTGAGTTAAGAAGAAATGTAGTATATTCTTCTAATTGCTTCAGAGTAAAGTAGCTTTTATCTAAAATGTTTGTCTAAATGTCACCTTCTCCATAAGGTCACTCCTAACCACGCTATTTAAAATTGCAATTTCACTCCAGACTCCTGATCCCCTTAGCCTTCCTTTTTCCTTTCTTTTTTTTTTTTAATTCACAAAATCTATCAACATAGCTAGTAACATTGTGTATAATTTACTTTATCATTTTTTATTTTCTGTCTACCCCCACTGGAATATAAGCTTCATAAGGAAAGACACCTTTGGTATGTTCACTGAGTATCCCAAACATCTTGAGTACTGCCTAACACATAGTAGATGCACAAGAAATATTGTTGTGTGAGTTAATGAACACAGGCATACACTGGCATAATCCTAGCAGTGCTTCAAGGTAGGCAAAATATATGGCATAAACTAGAGATAATCTCAAGGGTACTTAAAATCTATTTTCTATAAAAATGTTTGTATATGTTCCTAAGGATAAATAATCATGAAAGGGTTTACAGGATTAGTAAATAGTATAGAATTCCGTCCAGGAGACCATATATTTTTATATGTACTAAAATCTTCTATTAAACTCAGTACACTTGTAGATTGGGCAAAAGACTGTTAATGAGAGGGATGCTTTAGGTGTGATAATTGAGTCACAGTAAAGCCCATGTCATGATTTGATGCACCACAACAGATTTTTGTTTGTTTGTCTGTTTGTTTTTTGTTTGTTTTGAGATGGAGTCTCGCTCTGCTCCCCAGCCTGCAGTGCAGTGGTGCAATCTTGGTTCACTGTAACCTCCACCTCCTGGGTTCGAGTGATTCTTCTTCCTCAGCCTCCCAAATAGCTAGGATTCCAGGCACCTGCCACTACGCCCAGCTAATTTTTGTATTTTCAGTAGATACAGGGTCTCACCATGTTGGCCAGGCTGGTCTCAAACTCCTTACCTCAAATGATCCACCTGCCTCTACCTCCCAAAGTGCTGGGATTACAGGCATAAGCCACCGTGCCCGAACCACCATGACAGATTTTTTAAAATGTATTTTATCTTAATTAGTCTTTGTGATAGTTTGTCAGCACTGTAATATGTTGTTATTTTCATTTAGCAAATCAGGAAACTAAGACTAAGAAAGGCAACTGACTTCTCCAGGGACATAGTTTGAACAAGTCCACCCGATTTCAGTGCCTTATGCTTCTCACTGCAGCCAAGGAAATTCTAACAGTAACAAGGAAAGAAAGAAGACTTTATTAAGCATTTACTCTGGACAAGACACTGTGCTACTCACTTTACAACAACCCTATAAGATGGTTAATATGAGTTTACCCATTTTACAGATAGAGAAACCTAGCACAGAGAGTTGCTATAAACTGCTCAAGATCACATGTCTAGCAAGTTCTAAAACTAGGACTCAGACCTGTGCCTAATGAACTCTAAAGCCCAGGCTCATAACCACTACACCATATTGCCAAGTGGGAAACAATGATATTGCCAGATGGAACAGGCTGAGGTTTTGCTGATTTGGGGGAAGGGGAATTAGTGAAAGATAGGTTTTCACAAGACAAGTGCAAAGAGATAACCATTCAGCAAATTAATGCAGTAGTTTAAAGGGTAGTTTGAGCAGATGCCATGTGGAAGTTACCAGAGAAAACATCAGTTCTTTAAGCCAAATGGTATTTTGAGAGAGTGAAGATAATGTAATTATAAGATTTTTAACCATAAAAACAAATCCATATACATAAACACTTAGCTAGAAGGAGAATAGAGCATAGCTGGGAATATTACATTAAACATGTCTTTTACTAATTAATAAGATATTGGTCATACTGAAATTAGAAGTACTCAAATGCAGTGATTATATTGGGATTTGATGTATAATTACTGATGTTTATATTTACCCAGAAATACAAATCTTCCCAATCACTTCCCCCAGTGAAGGCTTCTGTGAGGACAAGGCATGGGCAGAGAACATCTCACCCGTGATGGTCCAGGGCACCCCTCCAACCCAGAAAATAGAGCCAGGAACTGTGCGAGAAATGGAAGTCAGAAGGGAGCTGAAGATAAGTTACTGAAATGAGGGTGCCATGGCAGAGATCAACAGCTGCCTACAACAGATGCTGTGCTTTTCACAAAAGCTATCTTGTCTTCTTACTTTTGTCTGCATGTTAGAAGGTAAGGACTCCAAAGGGACAGGTGGTAAAGAAAAATAACTTTGGCGTTCACCAAGAACTTCACCATACATGATATATCTCACTAGTCTATGAATAATTCAAAGGCTGTGAGTAGAACTAATCCACCTTTGTTACCCCAGCTCCCAGTGTGGGGCCTAACAAGTTGCTCAGCAAATGTCTGCTGACCAAAGAATGACTCGTCTCATCAACAGATCTGTGGTGATTCTTTCACTTTAGGGTTTGGCTTGTGCAAAACAAGAGATAAAGACAAAATAGAATATCAATTTAAATAATAAAACATTTGTAACTACTTACATGTAGCCTAGGGGACCTTCCCTGCCATATTAGGAGATGATTAAAATAAGCAAATTTCACTCACCTGACCAGGAGACTGACCTCAGTGACCTGGGTTCCAGAGTCCCATATCATATACTTAGCTGGTGCTAATCGGTGTTTGTGCATGGCAATGTTGAAAGAATGTGAGACATTTTCACATGATGGGAACTAGAAGGACAGAGAGAGAGAAACTTCCTCCAGCTGAAGAATAGAGAGTAACCTTTTCTGTTAAACAGTGAGAAGCACTCAGTCTCCTATACGATTCAGCCTGCTTCTTTTGAGGAATGGAATGAACAAATGTTTTTCTCGTTCTACTGCATTTATTTCACCAGCAGGCAACAACATCTCTGCCACTACCCTTCTGAATGCCATGCTCAGATGGAAATTTTTGCCTCACTGTATGGTTTTAAAATATCTTACAATTAGAAGTAGAAATAAACTAAAAACAATGTTGAGCAGAGAAATACTTGACAGGATGGAATCCAACAAATGTATTTGGTAGCTTACATTTTGCTAGTTATGTGGAAGTCAGTCTTGGTAAAATCGTAAGGTAAAGGTACTGTCAACTAGCACATATGTGATACATCTTTGGTACTCCAGAAATATTTGTTGAATTAATGAATCTTAGCTTTCACGGTGTGGTACCAGGTGGGAAGAGGCAACATCATTGTCAAAATGTCCTCAACTCTCTGCTCACCTGGCTGTGTCACACCACGCTTTGCTGAGTCTCCTCTTTCCTCTCCCCGAAGTCTCCTTCACTGGTATTCTCTCCTCTGTTCTCTCAAACAGGTGGTATCCCCAGCTGACTCAGCATAGCTTCTTGTTCTTCTCACTCCATACGTTTCACGTGAGCACGCTGATCCTGTCTAATTGGCCTTAACTACAGCCCACATGGTGATGATGCACACGTCTCCATCCCCAACCAGATCCCTGCGCTGAGCTTCAACTCCATAAAATTTCCTGTGTCCACCCATCATCCCCCTTATTGTCTTGCCTGCTGCCCTTCCCCAGGATCTCATCAGTTCTCTCTGGAACTGCTGCAAAGCCTCTTGTCCTCTATCTCCAGCCTCGCCCTTCTCAAATCCATCCTACTCAGGCTTTTAAACCCAAACTAAACCAGACTAGTCACTCACTTCATGACTTTTAAAGTTCTGTCACCCCACCTCTGCCTATGGGAACAAGTTCTACCTCTTTAGGGTGGCATGCAAGCATCTCCATGATCTGTCTCTGCCTATTTCTCTGCACCCACTCCCACTCTTTATCTTCCACTTTAGCCACTGGAAATTCAAACTGCTTGATGTTCCACACACTTCATGCCCTTTCAGGCTTCCCAAACGTTGCTGTCACTGTTCCCCTAAGCCCTACTGCCTTTTTAAATGCTTGGTTCCAGTGGCCTCTCCTCCAGGAATCCCTTCGTGATCTCTTCCCCTATTTTCTGGTAACTGGTCAGGTATCGCTTGTCATGGGCCACCTTAATACATTTCTATTGCTGAATTTACCACCCTGCATTAGAATAATCTATTAACAATTCTTCCTCCTACAACAAATTCTGCAGGGAAGAGGAATAAGCCTATGTTTTATTCAGCTTTGAGTTTTCAGCCCATAACATGGAGTCTGGCACAGAGGGTAAACAAAACAAGTATTTGTTGAATAAAACTGAACTGATGGTTGCAGATGTGTGCATTAATTAGCATCTCAACAATCTCTGAGCACACAGCTATTCAGAGCACAATCAATTATTCCATTTCCTAAATCCCCCTGGGGGAGAAGCTTACCCTACTCCATGCCATTCAGAGGCATGATTGCTTAACTGATATTGCCAAACTGGATCACGAATAATGAGAAAAGTTCCATTTCCCTCAGCTGTGAAGGTTTTGAGGTACACAAAATGACACTAGAAGCCTAGCCACTTGGCCTATGCATTTAGGATCATGGCACCTGTCGGGATGAATGTGTTGCCTAATTAAGTATTCTTTGGGTAACAGTTACACAGGCCAGGAGAACCAGTCTGCCAGGTAGATCTCCCCTTAACCTCACTGGAATTTCCAATTCTTTGTCTTTACACTGTGAGCAGAAACAAATTGCCAATTTTGTTGATGCAGGCACATTCTCAAACAACTTGAAACTACTCCCAAACACCAAAAGGCACGTGAGAAAGAGATGAAATGCAGTTTGTGGAAAGTAAATTCTTGATTATGTTGGAATTAAAGGGTATATACTTTGCTACACTTTCAACAATTACAGGTAAGAGGCACAACAGTGTTTTACTCCGATGTCAAACAAAGAGCTGGCAATTTACTGTGCAAAATAAACAGATGGAGAAAAATAGAAAGGTGGTATCTCTGCTTTTTAACTATATTCCTCAAGGGTTGTCACAAAGAGAGAAGTAATAATTACAGCAACGGAGCGAGTGTTCTCTTGCCTCTTGGAAAGCGTTATAGGCCGTTTGTTTACTGCTAACTTTTGGTGAAAGACTAGTTTAAGTATATCAAAGCTTTATGGCCTGAGTGGGAGCCATTACATATGGAAACTGACCTGACCATTACTTATAAGGAGGTCAGAGACTGGGATTCAAGAAATAATGATGTTACCATTGCAAAGACAGAGAACAAAATTGTCCTAGGAGATCATTTTGAGTAATCAAGGCACTAGCTTTCTGCTACCTCAATGTGCAGGGACAATATGTGTGGTGACCTCTTTGAAAGAAAAAGACAAAATCTAGACCCTGAGAGGTGTTGAGTGGGCATATATTTATAAGATTTGAAATAAGTCACAGTCAGCATCCGTGGCTCACTTTGAGGACACTAAATGGATATGAAATAAAACTCAAAATATCTGAATCTATACCTAAGCAGTGCCTGGTACTTGGTGATCTGTTCGGCTGTTACGGATTCACTAATGACAGCAAAAGATACAAGACCCAAGTTTGCTTAGATTGCTTAATCTCTTCTTCATAATGGTTCTATGGGCTGATCCTTTATTTCTTTACCTGCTTCCATCAGTTTAGTTCAAGACACTGTCATTTCAGATTGGAGTTAGTCTCCTAACTCCAATCTGAATTGGGGATTTAGGAAATGGAATAATTGATTGTGCTCTGAATAGCTGTGTGCTCAGACCCCTAACTGGGTCTCCTACCTAATGACTTTCCATTTTCCAGTCTCTTCTTTACATCTCCACCATACTTACCTTTTTAAATACTATTTTGGTGGCTCAAACTTCACCCACCTCAATTCTTTTAGGCAACTGTTGCTTCCCTTTTCTAACCATGCATTTTGGAGTGAAGGGAAGATGCTGCTTAGCACAAATATCCCCACCCAGACACAGGGGTAAGCACCTCTCCTTGAAGGCACCAATCACAGCACCCCAATCCCCTGGCCACACACTTTCTACTGACAAGGAATCAGCTAAGTTTGGCGACTTCTGTACAGCTGAATTTATTGCGACACTGACACTAGAGATGTTTAAACTTCAGGGCCTCTCACTAGAACAGGCTCCTGGGAGTGGAGGGCATCCTGGGACAGGCAGTGTCGGGGAGGCAGAAGCCAGGTTTTAATAATAGAGGATGTCTATGTAGGCATTTCTGGTAAGTTGCTTAAAGAGGTCTCAGATGATAGAGACCTAAATCTCCAAGGCTCCAATAATTTGATGAGGATTGTTTTTTTTCATTTCAGATAATTTTTGTGTATACATAATTTTAAATTCATAATTTTGTATTCTTTTTCTTAAAGAAGTCCCCCCAAAGTCAGCAAACTGCAGACTATTGTTCCAGTGCAGAGATATATGTGCCCTACTCTTCTCAGACTCCTCCAAGAGATGAGTCATTTTCAGCCACATTCTTCATGACTCTCCTTTCCATGTACATCCTCGCTTCCATCCTCCTCACCTACCCATCACACCTTCCATGTCCTGTGCTTTCCAGCTTAGCACCCTCTGCCCACCTGTTCTACCTTGGAGTACCCTTTGGCCCATCTGGATCAACCAAAGACAGATCATTCAGGCTCTGCTGAAACCTCACCTCCTCCATGAGGTCCACCCACCTAAATTCACCAGAATTTTCTGACTACACTGTCTTTCCGTGCTCCGTATAGGACCTGAATAGATATTTGTGGAATGAAATTGGGTTGGATTAGGATACTCATTGCATTATACCTTGCATTAGTTACCTGCATGTTGATTTTTCCTTCTTCTTGATGAACTCACAGAGCTCAGGACTCTATTTGCCTCAAGTTTACATGTCTATGGCCCCTCTCATAGCTTTGAACATAATAAGAGCTCAACAAATAACTGAACTGAACAGGCCTGCTCATTAACTGATGGTTGATTGACTGAGGGCTGACAATTTCTATTTTGGCAGATACTTCCTGAGCTCAGAGACCCAGTTTACTGCCATAGAGGTCATTGTTCCCATTTCTCAGGTTTTTCCCCTTTAGCACAAGGAAACGCACATTGGGGAAACAGGCACAGCAGCCGTGTACTTCCTGTAGTGGGTCCTGAAGTCCTGTTCAAATAATTTCTCTTCCACTGACTATTCCAGCCAACAATGACAGCTCATGATGCTGTCCCTGTGAGTCCCTGCTGGAACTGGCTGTTGGTTTGTAATGTCCCACTGGCAATCAAAATCTTTCTTACAACTTTCACTAAATAAACCTTGCTGCAGGGTATGTGGAGAAAGGTATAGCCAGGGAAGCTAAGGTGTAGACAGGTAAAGCAAAGTCACTTTCTCCCCCGCCCCCCCTCAAATCCTCTATTTAGGGAATAAAACCATGAAGTAAATAAATAGCAGGTCTAACCACAATTCATAGTTGTTAATCTACTTTGACTCAAGGCATGCGAGGGTGAAATAATAAAGATTGCAGATTGCACATGGGCCTGGATTGCTCAGTTCAGATTCAAGGTGTATCACTTGGGGTGACCTGCGGTGATTTGTTAACCCCTTTTATAGTTTTTGTTTGAAGAGGAAAAAAAGTTATTCAGGCATTGTTGAGGCACAGATCTATATGGCAGGGCTTTTCCTACACTATATAGTCCTGTTATAGCGATGCTATCTGCATCAGAGTATTTACTTTCTGAGGTTGAGGAGTATTTGAAAAGGCTTCTTCCTTTTTTGAGCTGAGATGGTCAACACGAGCAAAGCTTCTTTCTTTCCTCTCCTGCTTTAGTGTCACACTTAGAGATGCAGAGACAGCAGTTCGGGCAAGCAGGGAGTAACCAGAATCCACAGGCAGAAAGAAAAAAGGATTCCATTTTGGCTCGACCTCTGCCTCACCCAGGAAGATTGAGTTTGCTCTCAGAGTCTGAACAAGCTCCCAGGGGTTGGTGAGCTCTCCCGTTCGAGGCTCCCCTTTGGCACAAGGTAAAGAATTTATTAGTGAGAAATTGCAATTTCAGACCTTCAGATTGTCTTGGTTGGCCTCAAGCTCTGTCCACAGCGCATGTTGTAATATACTTCCTATCACTATTTGAACATTTTTTTACCCCATGATCCTTTCCATGCTTATTTGTAAAGGGATTTTCTTTTAAAACAAAGGAATTATTACTTCATTAGGGCCATTTTACCCACTCTCCCAAAGGATTCCTAACAGGCTGTAGTAATTCTTAATGGAGTTAGTGGAGAATTCCAGCTCAATTGTGTAATGCCCGTGTTCTGGTCAGTCTGCCCAGGACCAAGTGCAGCACAACTGACCTTCCACTTAGATGCAGCACACGTGGATCACTGTGATGGTCTGCTAAAGCTGCCATGACAAAGTGCTGGACAGTTGGTGCTTCAAACATAGAAATGTATTCTTACACATCAAATTGTCAGCAGGATTGGCTCCTTCTGAGGGTAATAAGAGAGAATCTGTTCCACTTCTCGTCCCTAGCTTCCAGTAGTTTGCTCTTGGTTTTTGGTGTTCCTTGGCTGGTAGATATCTACCTTCATATTCACCTGGCATTCTTCCTGTGTGCATGTCTGTGAGCCCAATTTCCTCTTTTTATGAGGACATCAGTCATATTGGATTAGAGCCCACCCTAATGACCTCCTATGAAGTACTTACATTGGCAACAACCCTATCGGATGGGAGCAGTACACAATTAAGCCCATAACAATTGCTAACGGGACATCAGGAGGCACTTGGAAGTAGCCTGTCTCATGGTCAAGATTTTATGTCATTTGTTTTATGATAATCCTGAGTTAGTCAGAAGACATTAGGATAGCCTTCGGTAACAAATTAACTCACAGCTTAACATAATAAAGGCTCATTTCTCACTCACATCGAAGTCTGATATGGATTCAATGCCTATTTTTTTCCAGTGGGGGCAACTTTCCTCTAACAATGACTTAGGATCCAGATGGCTTTCATCTTGCATTCTAACCATCCCAAAGTTCTTTCTTTCCAGCTTGCAGATGACAGAGAAAGAGCCTTGGGAACAGGCCACTGCTCTTAACTCTCGTGGCTTAGAAGTAACACATATCACAGAAGTGGGCCACACAGTTCACAGGCAAGAATTAGTCATATGGCCTCAACTCAACTGCAGAGAAGACTGGGAAATGGGAAACGTAGTCTTCTACATTTCAAATACTCCAAATATTCTTCTACACTTCAAATTTTCCAAATGTAGTTTCCATGGATATTTGCTGAGCACAAACTACTTTTGCTATGCCCTCCTTCACCTAGAACATGTTAGGCTCGATAAACTGTTTCTAGGAGAGGCAGAATAGAAAAGCATATTTGTTTTAAAATCTGGGCTTTGGAGTGAGGTTATCCAGGTTTTAAAGCTAGCTACAGTACTTACAAGCTAAGTATACTTAGCCAATTTACCTAATCTCATTGTCTCTCAGTCTTCTTCCTGTAAAATGGGCATAGTAGGCATAATAGTACTACCGATCCCGTAAGCTTGCTCTGAGGAGTACGTGTGTTGTAAGTTTTTATTACATGTGTTTCTAGAGCATGATACCAGAAGAAATGGGCCATTCCATTCATAACAGATAATTAACGGAATATTAAAACAAACAAACTGGGGAGGTAAACGTGCTGCCAAACACTGAGGGATTGGCTTAGATCTGGTTGCTTGCTGCAAAGAAAGCCAATCACAGAGATGGCAAGGATTGCCAGGGAACAAAGGCTTTATTACAGATGATGTCAGCTGAGAGATGGGAGACAGATCGAAACTAACTCAGATAAAGGGTTTATATAGTGGGGAGTTAGGAAGGAGTAAGCAAGAGGAGTTGGTCAACAGGCAGCAGGTGTGTCTCATGGTCCAGATGCCATGATCTGAGATGTTTCAGTTTCTCGATACTTTCTGGGAGGCCTGATGGTCAGGTTCCTGGGAAAGGAACTTAGATAAAACAAATGTCTATTACTCCAACTTCAGTTCTGTGGGAAAATTGGGCTGGTTTCAAACATACGGAATGTTCTGAAAATGTTACTGATCTCAGTCCTCAGTAATTATGTGTCTTGGTATTTAATAAAATGTATATTAAAGAATGGAGAAAGCTGGCTTTGTAGTGGCTGAAATGAGAAGAAAAAGTCACAGTTTATGCCATCGTTGTCAGTCATCTCATTTATAAGAGGGAGTCAGGTCACCCTGCACCTCAAAGCTGGGGCTATGCTGTTTCTATGGAGCTTTGTTCACCCCTTATCAAGTTAGAGATCCTCCATATTTGTGGCAAAATCTCACCATAAAAGTGAGGAAAAGGATGCAGGTAACATCTGATCCTAAATATCATCCTGAGTGGAGGAAAAAAAAAGAGAGAGACTTTGTTGAAAAAGCTTTTTTTTTTTTTGGTAAAAAATTTTTAATTTGAGGTAAAATCCACACAGTATAGAATTAACCATTTTAAAGTGTACAATTTGGTGGCTTTTAATACATTTGAAATGTTGTGCAATCACCACTTCTATCTACTTTTAAAATATTTTCACATCCCCAAAGGTAACCCCATCAAGCAGTCAGTGCCCATTTCCTCCTCCCCCAGATGCTGGTAACCAACAATCTGCTTACCATCCCTATGGATTTACTGAATCTGGGTATTTCATATAAAGGGAATCATACCATATGTGCCCTATTGTGTCTAGCTTCTTTCACTTGGCATAATGTTTGGAGCTTCTTCCATGTTGTAGCACTTGTTCCTTTTTATAGCTGAATGATATTCCATTGTAAAGTCTTACCACGTTTTGTTTATCCATTCATCAGGAGAAGGACAAAGTTGTTTCCACCTACTGGCTATTGTCAATGCTGATGCTATGAACCTTCATGTATGCATATTTATTTTTGGTTTTCTTTAAATAGCTTTAGAAGATACAAGTGAAGTTTTGTTACATGGATATATTGTATAGTGGCAAAGTCTGGGTTTTTAGTGTAGCAATCACCCAAATAGTGTACATACATTATACACATTAAATAATTTCTCATCCCTCACTCCCCTCCACTTCAGCCCCCACCCTTCCAAGTCTCCAATGTCAATTATTCCACTCAAGTGTTTGCTTGAATACATGTTTTCAATCATTTTAGGTAGGAGCAGAATTACTGGGTCATAGGGTAATTTTATATTTAACTTTTGGGGGAACTGCCAAACTGTTTTCCACAGAAGCTACACCATTTTGCATTCCCACTAGCAATGTCCAGGTGTTCTAATTTCTTCACATCCTTGCTAATACTAGTTATTTTCCATGTTTTCATTGTAACCATATTAGTGGGTGTGAAGTAGTAACTCACAATGGTTTGGATTTGCATTTGCCTAATGATTAATGATGATGGGTGTCTTTTCAAGCACTCATTGAACATTTGCATAACTTCTTTGGAGAAATGTCTATTCAAGTCATTTGCCCATATTTTAAAATGAGTTCTGTCTTTTGTTGTGGAGTTATAAGAGTTATTTATATACACTGAATACTAGGCCCTTATCAGGTATGTAATTTGCAAGTATTTTCCTCCTTTCTAAAGGTTTTCATTTTCTTGATAGTGTTCTGTGATGCACAAAGGTTTTTACTGTGAGGAAGTCTAATTCATCTACTTTTTGTTTTGTTGCTAGAACTAGTGGTATTACATCTGAAGCCTTCTGAAAAATCAGTTTCTTAAAGTTTGACTGTTTCATTCACAGACTTAATGAAAAGAAAATCTAATTTATTAACCAAGACACTGAAAGAATATACAAGTCTTACATTCTCTTTACTCATCTTTGATTAAGAATTTACTAAAATTAGTTTCTAATTTGTAATATATTTCCAAAAAATATATCTGTTGTTAAAATATCTTAACAAGTATGAGAAATAAGCAGAGTCAAATAATATATCATTAAAGTATTCATAAGTATCATGGCCTAGAATGGCAACAATACTATAGAAAGGATCCGGAATTTAATTGGGAAATATAGAAAATAAAGAGTAACTGTTGGCAGTTATATCCTAGTTGGGGGTGTTACAGACTATCCCTACTCAAATCAGCTGAAGCAATTAGATAAAAATGTATCTTGAACTTATGAGGTAGGAGTTGCAAAATAAACCCCATCTGAAGGATGTAGGGTTGGAGTCCTTGTTTTTATAGCAACAATTTAAAAGTGCTTCAGGTGTCCACATTTGAGATAGAATCACTCTGAATATGCACAGCCCAGATTCCACATCTGAGATGATAAAATTGTTCCCTTAGTGAGTATCTTTCCAAATCCAGGATGGTTTAGAATTAATTATAAAGACGATAAAGTATTAGTATTTTTGTGTCAAGTTCAGGAATGGGTTTTTAATCGTTGGTACAATTTGTGTATATTCAGTATTTAAAGTGTTTGCAATGATTTAGGATTGGCATGTTGGAGACTCTGACAGATTAGCCTGGTGATTCCAATTTAAAATATGTAATTGAGTTGTGATTTAAAGTTGAAGGTGTAAGATTTTGACTAAGTTTGTAAACAGAATTAGACCATTTCAGAGAACTAGATTTACTATGTTTATGAATTTAATAACTTACTAGACTTAAATGACTTATTTAAATTCTCAAGACAGTTTTGCTCATTAGAGACATGAACTTGTCATACTGGTCAATTACCTGAAAAGCTTAAAAAGAAAACTGAATATATTACATCTATGGTTGCAGCTTCAAATTCCCACATTCATAAATAAGACTGATTGCTTAAAGAGAAATTAGTTTGTTAAATTGATCAAACACTTAATCAATTGCCCCTCAAAGTTATGATGCTTAATTCTTAAAAAATGTAAATTTTCAACAATACTTATAAATCAAACTTTAATATTGAGAGAAAACTATAGGGTTTTAATTTTAAAAATCCAATACCAGGATAATTGAAACTACAGGTAACTCTGATTATACAATGCCCTGAAGTTATGTGAGGTGCCTGTGTGTCATAATGCCCATTCAAATTACACAATCAAGGATAAGTAGTAGTCCTAGGATAAGAGAAATGAATTAGTGAGCAATGGCCAACATATGATAAAGTGAGTGTGAGCAATTCTGCACAATTGAGGTAAAGGTTTATTTGTTTATTTATTTATTTAAATAAACGGGGAAGGTAGCCTCCTTCCATGCAGTTACGAAAAGGAAAAACAGCTTTAGAGTAAAGTATTGTTCCTTGGGTTCTCCTAGTGGAGAAATGTAATTGCTGCAACCAATATGTCTCTCTGAAACATCAGGGACCAGACTAAATCTCCGAGAAAGACAAGGTCTTGACATTCAGGATGCTAAGCTTAACATCCTTTTAAACTGCTTCCACATGACTTCGTGGTTTTCAAATGAAAAACCTGCAAGATTTTAAAAACTTTAAGGAATGAATAACTGATATGTTTCTCTAGTGGAAAATGAAGGCATTGGATGGCATAAAGGCCTGTCTTTGGAATCAGATAGCTTGGGTTCAAATCTGAGCTCAGCCACCTATTAAAAGAATGACTTTGTACAAGCCACTGACCTCAAAGAAAGTTCAATTATTTAATAGAACTGTAAGTAGAAGGTAATAACTATCCCTTATGGTTGTAAAATATCATAAAGAGTTTAGCACCATGATCAACACATAAGAACCATTCAGTAAGTTACTATTGCAGTCACTGTATTGTTAGGAGTAGGAAATTTCTGCAAAAGGACATGAGTCCACCATTCACATGGCTGCAAATTTTTTCTGTCTTCAGCCGTTGGCTAAGAAATACACTTTACTGTTTTACATTAAGTTCATGATTTTCATACACTTAGAGCAAGTTTTCTCTTTAAGAATCAAGAATGATACTGATCTGTTAAAAATTTGAAGAAAGAACATGACTGCTGAAGGCTTTTATTAAAATGTTGCTAGATATGAAATAACATTCTTCTCACTGAATGGTCATAAATTGAGAAATATGAAGAAAAGCAGCTTGCACAGCTGTGAACATCTAGTTATTGTAAACCAAATTTTTGCTTTTGAAAACTTCATTCATACATGAAGCAACTATGAAATTATTGAGGCATGTGATAGTTTGAGAAGCTTAGGCATAAATTTATTATTTTTTAATTCATCTTTTAGTACTTCACTGTTACTTAAATTAATTCTCATGTATTGGTCACATCAGTCAGTTCAAAGCATTTATAAAATGGACATGGCCACACTCTGTTTATTGTTAGATAAATTTGGGAAACTGGAGATGATGATATGGATCATGTCCTCCAAGACCTCTGAGGCCACCTTGAAAAGCTAAGGCTTCTGGAAAAACATCACATGATTCACCTCCACCTACCTAAGTTTCTATGAAGACAGTCCTCTTATAAGAAAATTACTCTGCTAAATAAATATTTATTACAAAGAGACTTGAAACTTTGTGTAGAGACAAATAACATTTTTCAAAACAACGTATTCTGTATGGTTTCAGTAAGTACAATTTTTACTATTCTCATAAAGACTTGGGGTTTCCGTTTTTAGTTAACTAAGGAATATTTTAAAGAAATTAGTATTTCAGTTTTTAATCAGAGTAAGGGAGAGGTAGGACTATCATGAATAAAGAAATTCTATACAGATATGGACCAGCTGTTCCTTATCTCCACTGGGAGAAAAAAATTAAATAAATTAGGAAAGAAAGCCCTCAAATGTGCAGAAGGACATTTAGATACTGAGAATGACTGAAGAAGGTTATGAAACCTCTATACCTGGAAGTCTTTCAAAGGACAATCCATACCTACCTGGGGTGACCAGGTCCTCCTGCACCAGAAGCTATCTCCAAGTCCCAATTAATCTAAATATTCTAGTTTTGACAGATATACTCTTGGGGTTTCTCTGACAGGAAACTGACATTTACAGTTGAGGAGTGCACCTTTGATTGTTAAGTACTAAAATATCTGCCCAAATTAACCTGACCCAGGATGTGGACTTTGATCTCAAAATGGTTGAATCCCGAAAATACTGTCATTATCTTTGGAAAAAAACCCAAGAGCTGGAGACAACTTTTTAAGTAGTATAATTAGTGTGGAAGCATCTTTCACAGATTTCATGGCATAACCTTCCATGAACCTGAGAGGGAAGATTTCATCACACCCAGCAACTGGGAGGGTTTTTCCTTACATTCCTATTTATCCAGTTAAAAACAAAACAACAAAAAAAAAAACATAAAACTAACTAAAGCACATTTAGGGCTCAAAAACTGTAGTACTTAAGAGGATTTATTTAAATCTCTCAAATAACAGCTTGAAAACAAATCCTGTTAAATGCTCCATTTCGCTATTCTTGTCAAAAATTTTTGCTTGGCCCTTTCCCTTTTATTAAACTCTGTAGCTATCCATTATGTTGCAAAATAACGTGTATGGTTGTTAGCAATCACCTGTAGCCATCGGCATTTCTGAAAGCAGTTTGAAAGCAAAGCCTTGAGATTTGCCAACATGGTAAAGCTGGATTATGAAGATATGATTCATCAGAGAAAAGAAACTGAGAATTTTTTTTTGAAATGCTATGAACACACCCCTTCTTCTTCAGATCTTTTTCCCCATTAACATCACCTGCAAGAATTGTTTGCTCTATGAGTGGGTGCAAATACCAAGTTTTAAACCGAACATACACCACAAAAGCTGATGGGCCTCACTTGTCCCAGAGGCAGGAAAGGTCAGCCAGGTCTTACTTGCAAGAAGACTCAAGGATTCAAAAAAGCTTTCGAACTGCTGAAACTGACATCTGACTGCCAGGGCTAAGATCCCTAAAATGTCCAGGAAGGAGGCCTCCCACAGGTTCCAAGCACAGTGCCTGGGTGGACACTGTACAAGATGGAGATGATGCTGATAGTCTGATGAGGGAAATAGGCCATCCTAAGAAGATGAGGTCAAACACTTAACCCAGGGACACAGTTGGTGGGGGGCAATTACAGGAGACAATGACTTTGAGTACCTCTCAGTTTGGTGACAATCAGATTACCTTCAAAGGAAAATGCTTATAAAAAATATTAAGTCATAGGGAAGAGTCAAGCTACTAGGGATGAGAAAGGAAGAAAGCAAGAGAGAAAAGAGAGTATTTTCCCACTTTCATGTGGAGACCACTGGAACAAGACTGAAGAACAACTAGAACGAAGCCACTTGGAAGTAGCCACAGATAATACCACAGATACCTGCGAGCAGCATGGCTTTTGCTGAAAGTGACAGAGCAGAAATGCAAAGTGAGATATGTGGAAAGCTGCTAAACTGAAGGCCTTGATGAGAGACCACAGGATAAGTCTTTACTTGATAGCAAGCATTTTGGGGAATTAGGAATCCATTGATTTCGCTAAGCCAAAGATTATTGCTTTTCACCAATGTCATGATCCTGTAGTGGCTGCAGATAAGAATCCCAGAAAAAAGCAAGTGTAATGAAATACTAAATAATCTAAGCACTACAAGGTTTGGTCCCGGGTGCATACTTTCTTGTCAAGGGAGGTGCCCTCTGACCTGATTTCTCCCAACCTTCTCTTTATCTGCCCCTGACAAGAATCCCCACAACCTCTCTGCTGTTGAGGTCCCTTCATACAGCACTGGGGCACCATCCTGGCCAGATGGTTCAAGCCTGGTTGGCTCCCACAGTGGCCTAGAGATCCAAAAGAAACTCAGAACCCTGCTAGGCCAAACAGTGCTATGACCACTGGCAATATTTCCATCCCTGCTCTTCCTTCCATTTCATGCCAATTCCTTTTTCCCTTACTCAAATCAGCAAGTCAGCTTCATATGCAGATGTCTACCTGTACAGAAGAAGCCAGTCTTTCTTTTTATTAGCCACTTTTACACATTTAAAAGGCTGTTTTAGCTCTCTCTCACTTGATCTGGTGTGTGGGGGGAGGTAGGCGTCCCAAGAATGTACTGTCCACTAAGCCAACAACTTCCCCAAATTCCCCTTGACTTCCTCATGTAAAGGGAGAGGATAATAGCAGGGATAGTTCTTTCACCTCTTAAGTAGGTCCTGCAAGGATTTTTGGAGGTTCTGTTCAGAAGAGAAGGATTACTGTCTTCATTTCGAAAGATTTATTTGCAAATCTGAGACAAAGAAACAGTTCAATTCAATATCCTGTTACATCCAGTAAGCACCTTACTAGAGGGGATGTTAAATGGGGCAGCAAAAATGCTTGTTAATCAAAGAAGCAGTGTCAGGATCTTTCTTAAGACATTATCACTGCCATTCTATTGGCATGAAGTATAATAGCAATATTATTTTTATTCTCATTCTATAGGCAACAAAAATGAGGCTACAAAAGGTTAAGCAGCTTGCCCAAGATCACACAACTAATAAGGGATGACAACAAAATTCTAACCCAGTTCTCTCTTGAACATACTGTAATAACATTATATGGTGGTCAAAGGTGTTGAGATAGTTGTGATTTGACAGACTGTCACAAATATCTCCTAATTGTTTTCCCTTAAAGTGAATATTTTATCTAATTGAATCAATATCCATGTGTTGACCCGCCTGAATATTTTATGTCACTAAAAACTAAACTTCATAGTTGTAGCATCTCAAATAGATATTAAATGGACATTGACCTAAACATATGGCTAAACCCTCTCTATCTACAAGATCAATTATTTGTAAGTTGACTCTTCATATTCTAATTCTCTAATAGATTTTGTAAAATTGAGAATCCATTCTCTGTTGTGTGAGGACCTCAGAGTCTGTAAGTATGATAGTCTTATATCAATATCTACTACTTGAGACTGTCTCATATTGTACATCCTCTAATAAACAGCAGGCCAATTACAGGCCAATTAGGTAATGTGGAAAAGTCATTAGTGAAACTAAATCTAGCATATCTGGATTTTCAAGTAAGCACCATGCAAGGGAAACAAAAAAATCAGTCTGATCCAGCTTCACTCTAAAGATATTACAACTCCAGTTATGCACTGCATCATGTCCAGTACAACACATCATTCTAAATACTGGTGAATTTTAACATTCTGTCTAGGAATATCCCTGAATAATGACACATAGATTTGATAAACCTTTATAGGGCAGCCAACTTTTAATTTTGTCCTAAGTATATTCCAATTAAAAGTCAAATGCCAACTGGATGCACCCAGAGAAAACCCTGTGTTCAACAACAAAAGCTTCAGCTGTGAGCTAGGGCAGTGAAGATTATATGGTTTTCAAAGGTGCTGAGTTAGTTGCTATTTCATGCCAAAATGAAGACAAAATCCCTGCACTTAGGTGACCTAGGAAGTTCAGGTGCAGGTGGGGAAATACAAAGAAGAGTCAAGGACACTTTGGGAGTACTCAGGATGGAATAAATTTACTCTTCTCAAAGCAGAGGAATGAATACATAGTTTACTTAAATGAATAGGATTTGAGGCTTGTATGGATTGTCAGTAACTTGACTGAAAGAATTAATTAGCACATCTAAATTGGATCAATCATTTCAAAGCAAAGAAAGAGAAGAGTCACAGAAGGAATGCACAGGTGGTGCTCATCAAACATTGTTGGAAGACAGGACACCCTGCCAGGCCAACATGCATATAATAATTTTGACAGGTTATATAGTAAGAAGAACACAGCAACTGTAAGATCCTACAATTAAACATCTGAATCATATATAAATTTCCCTGTTCTGATTTTATTTGTATCAAGAAATATTCTAATATTTAGCTTCTTATGGAATTTTTCTATAGGAAGAAACTTCACTTGTCCAGTACGTGTTCAGTATTTTTGTAAATTAATAAATTAAATTTTCAGGTTTTATGAATAAGTTTTATATCATTTAGGGCTTTCTGGAAGAAAGTGATTAAAATTACCTTTGACTAATGTAATCAAAGGAGAAGTTATTAGAAGGACAAATAGTTGGAAGACTAGAGAGTCCAATCCTAGGAACAGGCAGGAACCAAAGCAGCTCCAGAGACCGGAAGCTGGAAATACTAAAGTTGTCTTAGAGCTGGAGCAACCTGGACAGGGAACAGCTTCTAGGCTGCTTGACTTCCATACCTCTCACCTGTCATTGTACCATATGTACAAAATCTAAATCCCAGAAGAGAATATCTGCTTGGCCAAGCTTACTCACATAACTGCTCCTGGCCATAGCAGAGTAATGAAAGTATATGGAAGGAGGAGCCTCTTCATCTGTAGTAGAAGAACAGGTACCAGAATTCAGTGCGCCACCAAGACAACACAAAATAAGAAATAGCTATTTCCTTCTCTCAAGAAAATCAGTGCTGGTAGGAAGGAAGAAAAGATGTTTGATGGCCAGAACCCAAATGGCCACCACACATTCCCATGAGTGTTTTAATGGGACTCAAGAGTCCCAAGTCTGGTTACATTTGGGGCAAAGACAAATTTAAATTCTTAAGGCTCCAAGGGTGAGGGCCAGAGTCTGAACCAAGGCAAATTCATAAAAACAAATGTCACTTTATAAGTTTTGGGGTGAAGAGCTTTTATAGACCATACAGTCTTACTCCATCTCAACCTCCCCATCAATTACTGGTATTCTATTACACATTGTGTCTGAAAAAGATTGCTTGACCTGACACTTTCCAAACTTGATTTCATATCAGAATCACCTAGTAAGGTCAAACAATACAACTCCCAGATTTCCAGTGCTTCAAGGAATTCTGGGGTGGGTTTAGGGATCTATATATTTATAGAACCCCAAGTCACTCTGATACAGCCCACTCTACCTTATGACTATTCTGAATACTAGAAATTTCTTCCTTCTATTGACCCCAAAAGATGCTAAACCGTAGATTAATACCCATTAGCACATATTTTATTTCTTGGGACTAAAATGAATAATGACTCTTCCTTCTTCTCCCAGCAGCTTTCAGAAATTTGAAAGTAACTATTCTGTCCCATTACATATTTCTTCATTTTCAAGACACCTCCAGGCCAGTCATTCCAAGCTTTTCCAATCTTTCCCATCATGACAAGATTTTAAGTCTTTTTACCTACCAGGTTACCCTTCTCTAATGCTCAATTTCACTCTATTACTCTTAGATATTTCAAGTGATCTGTGATCTGTTCAAATATTGTAATTTCTCTTTTGCAAACTAAGATCGCACTAGCTTTTGGGTGGCTATATCTCACATGGCCCATTGACAATGATCTCTATGTTTTTGGTGAACAAGCATTATTACCAAGCTAGTCCCCTGCCCCAATCCCCTTTCTCTAATTCTGTATTGTTACAGCTTGTTCAGTTTTAATTTGGACTCACACACATGACCTTACAGTCAACTCAAAAAACTCATTTACTTAGGTTCTGCTTATCCTTCCTGTTTGTCAGTCTTTATCTATACTACTAATTTTGTCCTCTAAATCAAAGTGACTGCAGAATTTCTACCCATGAGGGTCTATGACAGTGGGCAGGAATCTACCTGGAGACAGGTTCTTAAAGAAGCATTTGCCAAACATATTAACAAGACTGAGAAAATTTCTAATGGAGGCTATTGAAATGTGGGGCATAGTTCTGCCAGTTCATCTCTTGATGTCACCACGCATCAAATATTTGATATTCATCCCAGTCTCATCAGCAAATTTGAAAATCACACTTTCATATTTTCAAGCAAACTATTGACAGAATGTTACACAGAACATTTTGAAGATAGAAATATGTTTATATTCTGATATGCAATCAGATTAATACTGATTAACTCATCAGAAATGCTTGGTTATTGTTGTTCAACTTGTTATTACACTACCAAATTTTACCTCCATACAGCCTTTGTATTTCTTCAATTCAAGCTTATCACGATACAGCTGGCAAAAGTAAAAATAAAAATAATATAGTTCTAAGATCTTCCTGTAAAATAGCTTTGGCAAAGAAAAAAATAGATTAATATGTCTTATTTTCAGTAAATCCATCCAGTCATTCAATGGCTATCCTACAATTTTGCCTGGAATTGACATCAATTTCCAGAGTTTACCTTTGAGTTTAGTATATTGAAAACTCCATGACAGCAGGGAACCATAATTGTCTTGTGTCCTGAGAGTCCTGCAACAGTGCCTGGCACCCCGAGGGCACTCAATAAATGTTACAATGAGTGAATCTTTGGTTCAATAAACCTACTTGTTTCCATTTTTGAAAAATCAAAGTGGCATTTATCTCAGTCTTTTGATTCCTCTACCATTTCTCAAGAAGTTCTCTGCCTAAGATGTGGCAAAATGGTATCCAGTTATGGGAAGGATCAGCCTTGAATAGACCCTGGGGCAATAATAGTCGAGTCCTATCCCTCCCAACCAGTGAGTTCATAGCTCCCACATCATGTGATCTGTAACAAATTTTGTGCCCTGAATATCTAAAGGAGCTCTTACCTTTAGACCCTTATTCTAACACTGACCATATATGTCAGAATATGCACTAGTATACACCTGACTACCCTTGCATCTAATTTCTTTTAACCTGAGTGATGAATAATCTAGGCATATAATTTTTCACTGGAACTAAACCCTGGCGCGAATCCCTGCTGCTAGTGGTAGTGAACTCTTCTTTTAATTGCCAGCCAGAGATGAAATCTTGCTTCTAATATTCCTGTTACTAACTTTATGCGGCAATATGACCTATCAGTTACACGTTGTTGCCATCCCCTGCTCTACCAATTCACAGGGCCCCTTGGTACCACCAGAGTCTGAATGGAATTAGAATTTGCTATCTTCTTTGTATTGGGGGGCCTTCAATGTCCATCTGATTTCTCCACATGTGGGAGCAGATCTCTGGCAAGCTCTAATGTATTCTGCTTAGTTTCCTTAGCTCCCATTTTGCCAGTCTCTCTCTGGATTCCTAGCATGTCCCCTGTTCATGGGAAGAGTGGCCTTCAGAGTGTAAGCCATCTGTGCTAGGAGACTCAACATCATTTCAACCGTCTAGGTCTTCTCAGAATCTCTGTCATCCTGGGCTCTATTTTCCTTGTATAATTTCAGTTCTAGTCTATGTGGTTTGAAGATTAGTTTCCTTGACAGTTGACAGAAGCAAAAACAATTGAGGAATTCCGGTTCTTTTTCTTTTCTATTGATATACAACATCAGTTCTTAACATGTAAAATACACTTCCATATTTTGTGTTTTAATCTGGTTGTTGGCATTATTATTATAGGCATTATTATTATGTCACTCTTTTAATTACCCATGATTAAATGTCCTTCTTTTGATCTTTTGTACACATTATTTTCATTCACTTATTCCAAAAATATTTCTAGGTGTCTGCTCTTCACCAGATCCTATTCTAAGTGCTGGTGATACAACCATGAACAAAACAAAGGTCTGTTCTTAGGAGCCTACATCCTAGTCTGAGGAGAAGGAAAATCAGCAAACAAGTGTAAATACAATGTGAGGTGGTAAGAAGTGCTACAATGAAAAGTAAGGCACTATAAAAGGGATAGTTCATAAAAGTGAAAAAGGAAGGTGTGTGAAGGTCATATTTGATCAGACAGCAGGTAAGGGAGTGGTTAAAAGAACATCTGGGGGAAGAATACAGGAGGCAGAGAGGAGATAAAGGCAAAGACTTGAGGTGGGAATGTGTTTGGCTCATTCATGACAGTGGATGAAGTAGAACGAGCAAGCAGGGGTGGTGAGTGAAATAAAATGGAATACTAAAAAATAGAAAGAGTACAGGAAAAAATAGAAGAAAAGTAAACAGATGGGACAAACTGAAAACAAATAGCAAGATGGTAGCTGTAAACCAACCATATCAATAAATACAATAAATACATACGATATAAACCAATTAAAAGTCACAGATTGTCAACTGGGTTAAGGAAGCAAGATTTTTATGAGAATCCTTAAATATAAGGATTCAGAGAGGCTGAAACTAATAGAGTGGTAAAAGATGTATCACATAATCACTAATCATAAGAAACTAGATAATGGTATGGCTATATAATGCTAACAAAAGTGAGTTCAAGACAAGAAGTATTACCAGGCATAAAGAGGGATATTTTATAATAGTAAAATGGTAAATTCTTCAGAAAGACATGATACTCTTTTATTTTTACTGTGGAAAAATATACATAATGTAAAAATTACTGTTTAAACCACTTCTTGGTATACAGTTCTGTGGCATCAAGTACATTTACAGCACTGTGTAACGGTCACCACTATCTATCTCTAGAACTTTTTCATCTTCCCAAACTAAAACTCTACACCCACTAAACAATAACTTCCTATTCCCCTGTGTCCCCCCCATCCACTGACAATCACCATTCTATCTTTTTCCCTATGAAGATGACTACTCTATATACCTCATATAAGTGTAATCATAAAATATCTGTCCTTTGGTCTGGCTTATTACATACAGCATATATTTTCAAGGTTTATCTGTGTTGTAGCACACTTCAGAATTTCATTCTTTTTAAAGAGTGAATACTATGTCACTGTATGTATATGCCACATTTTGTTTATACATTCATCTGTCAGTGGACATTTGGTTGTTTCCACCTTTTGACTATTGTAAATAATGCTGCTTATATGGTTCGGCTTTGTGTCTCCACCCAAATCTCATCTTGAATTGTAATTCCCATAATCCCCACATGTCAAGGGAGAGAACAGGTGGAGGTAGCTGGATTATGGGGCCGGTTTCCCCCATGCTGTTTTCATGATAGTGAGTGAGTTCTCACAAGATCTGACGGTTTTATAAGGGGCTCTTCCCCCTTTGCTCAGCACTTCTTCCTGCCTCCTTGTGAAGAATGTGCCTTGCTTCCCTTTCACCTTCTGCTATGATTGTAAGTTTCCTGAGGCTTCCCCAGTCATGCTGAACTGTGAGTCAATTAAACTTCTTTATTTTATAAATTACCCAGTCTTGGGCAGTTCTTTATAGCAGTATGAAAACAGACTAATACAGCTGCTATGAATATGGGTGTATAAATAGCTGTTTAATTCCCTGCTTTCAATTCTTTAGAGTGAAATTGTTGGATTATATGGTAATCCTCTGTTTAATTGTTTTGCAGAACAGCTGTACTATTTCCACAGGGGCTTCATAATTTTACAGTCCTGCCAGCAATGCACAAGGGTTCCAATTTCTCCACATCTTCACCAATACTTCTTAGTTTCTGCTTTTCTGCTGATAGTCTAATGGATGTAAAGTAGTATCTCCTTGTGGCCAATAACTAGTGCTGTTTCGCTATCTTTTCACATGTTTATGGGCCATCTGCAGATCTTCTTAGCTGATGCTTTCATTCCTTTGCCTATTTTTATATTGGGTTGTTTTTTGTTGTTCAGTTGTAAGAGTTCTTTATACATTCCTGATATTAATTTCTTACCTAATAGATGATTCGCAAATATTTTCTCCCATCCAGTTGGCTGTCTTTTCACTCTGTTGATCATGTCCTTATATGTATATATAATACTCTTAATGAACTCCGATATATATGATGCAAAACCTGACAAAACCAAAAAGATAAATGGACAAATTCACAATCACAACTAGTTTTTTTAACATCCTCTCTCACAATTGGTTCTAGTTGATGGAGCAACTAAAAAAGACACCTGTAAGAATAATGAAGACTTGAGTAAGCAACTTGAAGTAATTGACATTTGTAAAATCATATAGTTAATAACTACAAAAGTAATTAGAAAATAATAACAGAAAGAGATCTAAAAATGTCAAAATATTTTTAAATGTAACATAGTTTTAAGTAACCCAAGAATAAATCATAAAGGAAAATGAAACAGCTTTTAATTAAATATGTAATTGGCAATATAAATACAACATATCAAAATTTGTGTTATTCAACTAAAGCAGTGCTAGAGGGAAATTTATAGCTTTAAATGCATATACTAAGGGAGAAATTATAAAAAACACAAATGAAAGCCAAGGTAAGTAAATGGAAGGAAATAATAGATACCAGAACATAAATTAATGAAATGACAGACAAATAGCAGAGGAAATGAGCAAACACAAAAGATGGTTGTTTGAAAAGAATTTAAAAACTGATAAACTTATAAAAGACTGATCAAGAAATCAACACAGAAAACACAAATTAGTAAAAGGAGATATCACTCCAGATCCTACAGACATTAAAACTATGTTAAGGGCTATTCCACTTCTGGAATGGTCCTTATAGAAAGATGCAAGAGACCATCACTCTTTTTTTTTTTTTTTTTTTTTGAGATGGAGTCTAGCTCTATTGCCCAGGCTGGAGAGCAGTGGCATGATCTCAGCTCACCGCAAGCTCTGCTTCCCAGGTTCACGCCATTCTCCTGCCTCAGCCTCCCGAGTAGCTGGGACTACAGGCGCCTGCCACCACACCCGGCTAATTTTTTGTATTTTTAGTAGAGACGGGGTTTCATCGTGTTAGCCAGGATGGTCTCGATCTCCTGACCTCATGATCCGCCCGCCTTGGCCTCCCAAAGTGCTGGGATTACAGGCGTGAGCCACTACACCTGGCTGAGACCATCACTCTTATCCTAACAACTAAAACAAAGCAGATCAGATAAACTAAAAAATCATAATATTTTAAAAGGAATCAAAATACCAAAGATCTCAAATGAGCTAAACATCAGAAATTGAGAAGCCATAATATGTAAGTAAGGGAAGCCTTCCCGGTGCTCTCATCTCAGGCAGAAATGTGGAGGATGGTGAATCTATCACAGGTGAAATTCGTATACAAGGTAATAAAAGCAATTACACTTTTATCTCCGAGCAGTGAACAACTGGAAAATAAAACAAGTTTTCTATTTAAAAAGCACAAAAGATATATAATACTTAGGAATACATTTAACAAAAGAAGTGCAAGACCTGTCAAACCATTTCTGAGAAATATTAAAGTAGTCCTAAATAAATAGAGATAAAAATATTCACAGATTAGAAGAGTTCACAATGTTAACGTGTTAATTTTATCCAAATGGTTGTGAAAATTCAATGCAACCCCAATCAAAACCCATAATTTTGTAAAGATTGACATGTGTATTCTAAAATTTATGTAATAATATCCTAAAACAGTCCAAAACAGCCATACACATACACGTGAAGAAGCAAAACAGAGCTGCATAGATAACACTACAGGTACTTGGTTTCAAGTCTTTAACATAAAGCCACAGTAGTTAAGTTGTATGCCTGTGTTATTAGTCTAAAGATAAGCCCAAAAAAAACTATGAAACAAAACACCTGAGGGTGTACATATTAGGATTTTTTTGTCAAAGTGGTAAGACAATTTAATGAGGAAAGGAAAATTTTTTCAAGAAATGGTTCTGAAACAAGACATTCTTGTGGAAAAATAAATGAACGTCAGCCCTCATTTCACTGACACAAAAGCTAATTTGAGATGGATTACAGATCTAAATGTAAGAGCTAAACCTATAAAACTGGGAGAAGAAAATACGAACATCTTCATCACCTTGTGGTATGCAAAGTTTTCTTAAAGAGGATACAAAGCACTAACTATGAAAGTATATATTGACAATATAGACACTACCAATATTAACGACTTCTTAACAAAATGCACATTGAGCATTTGAAAAAGCAGCAACACACTGCAAGAACTATTGCAATACATACATCTAACAAAGGATTTGTATTCAGAATCCAAAAAGAACTACTAAAATCAATAATAAAAAGACAACCCCATTTATTTAAATGGGTAAAAGACTTGAACAGACAATTTATACAAGAAGATAAACAAATGGACAACAAATGCATGAAAAGTGCTCATCATGGAAATGCATATTCAAGCTAGACTGTGGTACCATGTCACACACACACTGGAATGACTCAAACTAAAAAATGTGCGGCAGCTAGAACTCATACACTGCTGGCAGGAGTATAATAATGGTGCAACCACTTTTGAAAACTGGCGGTTTCTTACAAACATGTGTCTATCCTGTTACCTAGAAATTCCTCTTCTAGTTACCCAAAATAAATAAAATCATATGCCAACAAGAACGTTCATAGTAGCCCTATTCATAATAGCCAAAACAGGGGAAAAACTGAATGTCTATCAGCAGGAGAATAGATTAAAAAAAAAAAAAACTGTGGAATAATCATACAATAGATTGTTATTTAGCAATAACAAAAAGAATGAATTATTGATATAAGCAAAAACTGGATAAATCTTAAAAACATGTTGAGCAAAAATCCCCATATAGTTTATTATTCCATTCATATAAAGTCCAGAAAAAGGCAGAACAAATCTAGGTGTTAAAAATCAGAACAGTAATTGCCATGGGGTTGGAGATTGCCTACAAAGGGGCACAAGGAAGTTGTGCCCTTGAGTGAGTTGTGTTACATGGGTGTTCCCATTGTCCACATTCATTGAACTGTACACTGGCAATTTATGGAATCAATAGTGGCTGCGAATTACAAAACAATAAACTGAGTTGAATAAAGATTCCAGGAGAATCCATGGTCAGAGTTTAACACCTGTCAAAATATTTAGATATTTTGCATATATTTATACATGCATACAAACCCCAGTGACCAAGATGGGGCAGAGGACAGAGAGAGAGACAGAGAATAGGAAAAGGGAAAGCAGAAAGTGGAGTGCTGTGGTTTCAATATGTCCCCTCCAGAATTCATGTAGAAACCTAATCCCCATCGTGATGGTATTAAAATGTGTTACTTTTGCGAGATGATTAAGTCATGAGGGCTTTCCCCTCATCATGAATGGATTAGTGCCTTATAAAAGGGCTAGGGGCCACCAGCCTAGGCCTCTTTTTGTTTTTTTCTCTCCATCTCTTCCCAAGGATGCAGCAACAAGGTGCCATCTTGGAAGCAGAGACACCAAACTTGCTGGTGCATTGATTTTAGGCTTCCGCCTCCAGAACTGTCAAAAATAGTTCTTTACAATTTACCCAGTATATGGTATTTTGTTTTAGCAGCATGAACAAGCTAAAACATGAAACTGGAAAGTAGGGATAACTCTTTGGGGAAGTTCTGCTATAAAGAGATTCCAAAAAATGGAGCATGAAGGAAATGCAGACGCAAAATTGGCTCAAGTTTTTATAAAGTCATGAGATATTTAAGCATTTTTGTACCATGAGGATTATTCAGAAAAGAAGGAAGGTATGAAGATGCAGGAAAAAGAGGGCACACATGTGGAAGTGATGGCTTTGAGAAGGTGAGAAGGGGAGAATCCAGTGTACAAAAAAGGGCTCTTCTGAGAGGCCCTTGAGCAACCACTCTGTTTCTTTAAAACACCCCAAATTCAAAGAGATGGTGTGCTTAAAATGTTTATTGCGGTATATATTCAGTTAAGAAACTAATTATTATTGGCAGCTGCTCTTCCTTTCTCTTTTCCTTGATTATACAAATTACATGCCACAGGTGATTGCACAACAACTTACACTCCTTCAAGCATGCACAGAAAGCAAACTTTGTACTAGAGAAGGATGATGAATGTGTGTTAAGGGATTGTCACAAAAGGTTTTAGAAACTGATAACTTTAATAGTTATTCTCAAAAGAAAAGCACAGTAAAAAGTGGAAACGTAAAAAAACTTCTTGGTCCAATCCAGGTTCAAGGGCTGAGTAAAAGTTACAGTAGAATAACTGTTCATCATCCTTTCCTCATTTTGAACTGATTGAAAGCTCCAACTCTTACATAAGTGCTACAAATATCCTAAACTGCCTGTGATTTTCCTAAGCCTCACTGGTTTAGAATTAATATCACTAAAGCTCCATTCTTACCACATACAGGACTATCTCACAAAAAAACGCCTGTGTTCACCATCGACAAATACCCACAGCTTGAGATTAATAGTCAGGATTTAGGAGGGCAGGAACCTTCTACAAAAACCACATGTGAAGGCCAAAGTGGATTTTTAATATTGGGGACAACAAGCATTAACTAATTTTTCCTACTGGAGTGCACTGTCCTTTAGTCTCTATTTTTGCTACTAATTGTTCCTGCAGGTAGTAGGTTAACATGTAACGTACTTAGAGAAGGAAGCAATTGAACATGGCATAGATACTGAAAGAGAGGGCTCAATAAAAGAGCAGCATGTGCTCTAATCTGGCCTTTTACAACATCCACTATCAAAGAGCTTTGGGGGTTTAAGGGGATTAGATACCATAACCCATCTGTCAGGTCATTATGGAAGGAAACACTCCTGCTGTTTTCAAGGGAAGATGCCCTACTGTATATTATTATCATTAAGCATTTACAGAGTACTGTAGGCTTGCAAAGCACTTCGAAAGCATTTTTATTTGTTGTTCCTCATAAAATGCTGTCAACTTTAAGAATTATCTACAAATGGAGAAACTGAGGTTCAGGAAGATGGTGACAAATGTTTCAGTCACCCAGGGAGTGGCAGGAGCTATGAGGAGTACTTGGAGCCTTCAGAAGAGGGAATACCTTCTATCTCCTCCTACCTAAAAACATGCCAAAGGTGTGTGCATGTGTGCGTGTATGTGTGTGTGTGTGTGTGTGTGTGTGTGTGTGTGTGTGTGTGTAAGGCCCAAACCAATTATCTTGGGTTTTCCTGCAATCTTATACATTATTCCATAACGAGTACTTATGAGTTATTTTCTGTAGACACAGGATGTATCTTAACAGCAGTTGTACGTCATGATTGACACTGTTCCATATGGGAGGAGAAGCAGGATGCATTCAAGCATGAACATGTGTAAAGATGGACTGATATATCACAGCTATCATTTACAAAACTGGAGATCCCAAATCTAAAGCATAATGAGGCAAAAATGAAACACTACATGCCCATTCATCCATGTTGCTTGTAATTTGCTAGAAATAATTTAGCATTCCAGTAAATTCTAAGCAAGTGACTTAGCATACAGGGCAAAAGATAAAGACATCTGCTGGAAAACAGCAAAGCTATCTAATACATGCTCCCAGGAGAGGAGCTCTGACACTCACAATAACATGGGTGCAGTTACCTGATATCATTTCTTTTGCTGAGATTCTCCCTTCTATTTAGAACAGAATTATGGGAGTTATTTTTGTGAGTCTTACAATGAGGGGATTATCATTTTCCTTTGAAAGGGAATTAATCTCCATTAAAATAAGGAACAAATAGCACTGATATATTTAGACATTAAAGGGAGAAATTGCCTCAATTGTTTAAATATACTGATCAAACTGGATTACTTAATTAATGGCTATGTTTTGTGTCTTTTAAAGTTGTTGTGTCTTGAAGAAAATGGAAAAACAATTTTTCATACTTTTTTAAATCATGAGTTGGTAAAAATGATTACTGATACTCACTTATTTATTCTATACTGAGCATCATCTATATGCTAGACACGATCTCTTTCCCAAGGAGTTCACAGCTTGATAAAAGAGATAAGGTATATTCACATATAACTACATTACAATGTATGGGGTGATGGTTCCACAGCGAACTATAGGTAAATTACCCTGGAGCTTGAGGGAAGGGCCAGTGCTTGAGAGGATTATCATCTCATTCATGGAAGCGGGGGTCAGAGTAGAAAGGAGGGGGAATATGGGAAGGCTTTACAGGACAGATTTCAACCAAGATGCTTCTCCAAGGTTGTATAGGGATTGGGCAAACAGGAAAGGAGAAAATGAGATATTCCAGGTAAAGGCACAGGGGCAAAGAAGGAGCTGGTAAGGGAGCTCTAACAGTAGCTAGTAGTAGTTCACAGTTACTACATGCTTAAGCTAAGTCATACATAAGTAGATGTAAAAGGAAGGAGGGGAGAAGGCGAAAGCAGACCAATTCGTGCCATGGTTCCCAAATCTGGCTAATCCAAGAGATCCTGAATCCTGGAGATTCTGGTTTTGGCTTCATAGATTCAAAGCCCTTCTACCCTAGCCTTTGAATCTATGTAGCTATAATTATCCAGCTACTTGCAATCCTCTCTCATTCATTTATCCCTTCATTTCATACGCAGTACCCTACCTCTGGTCCTTCTTATCTCTCACCTGGATTATTGTAGTAGCTTCCTGCCTTGCTTTCTCATTACTGCTAGAATCGTGTTTCTATAATAAAATGTATGTACTTCCTCACTGCCCTACTTCAAAGCTATTAATGGCCCCATACTGCGTAACAAAGGACATGGTATACTAGTTTAGTCAAAATCTGGGCAAAACCTACCATTTCCCCAGGACAAAAGCACACTTACACGCACACTCTCTAAACATTCCCTAAAACCCATTCAGCCTCTGTCAGAATGCTTTGTGCTCCTCCTGTCTTCCAGCAGAAATATTAATAACATTTAGCATTTCATTCCTGGGAATCCATCCTAAAGAAATAATCTAAAATGTTAAAATATCTCTCTTTAGCCTCATCTCTTGTGATTTCCCACCTCACTCTAGCTGCGGCTGTAAGAAAGTACTGGGAGTTCTCATTGCCTCTGGGTCCCTTTGCAAAGGGTGTTCCCTCTGCCTGATGGCTTCCTGCTGGCAGATTTTTTCCTTCTTGTTTTTTAATTTTCTGTATTTCAGCCTTAAATGATCAGTTAAAACGTCCATACTCTGTTGCATCTTCTCCATTCTGCTAAGCATTTAGCTATTCCCTTCACCAGTTTTCCACAGCACCTTGAACACATCTCCACTATCACGCTAATCACGTTGAAATAGAATGGCTTAGAGGTCCATCCCTCTCTAAACCACAAGAGCCAAGAGAGCAAGAAGCATTTCTTGTCGATCTGCGTGCTTTATCACAACATTTGTGAACAGTTCAAATGAAAATTATGAAAGCTTCAACTAGGAGTGTTTGGAAGTCTATAGCAGAGGTAGAATTTATAGGGATTGTTAAATGTGTATGGAATAACTAAGAGAGGTGTCAAAGGTAAGGTCAAGCCCAGGTGATGGTGAGGATGATCTTGACAAAAGAAATCAGACAACGCAGGATGAGAAAGTGGTTTAAAAAAGAACATTGACAAATTCAGCCTGGGACTTGAAAAAAACAAGGCAGAAAAGACCTCTGAGTTCTAGGTATGGAAGAGCCATGGTCTGTTCATTCACTCTCTCTATATCTCCTTTATCATCTCCCTCTGGCTTTCCTAGAGTCAGAGGAGTGGGAAAGGAGTGTCTAGAGAAAGAGATGAAATATTTTCACACAGACAGTGCTCCTTATAGTTCTCTATTGACTATTCCTGGCCTCTTACGCACCATCTGCAGGTCCAAATGTTAACTTTTGTGCAGGGTCTATTTGTGGGTATTTCACCGCCCCCTCAGCTCCCAAGAGATGTATGGATCGGCTCATTCATCCTTCCTATAGGCTAGGAAGTCTGGATATTTCCAGCTCTACCTATGATTCTTCTTCCTTTAGCTCCTATGCTATTGAGATGCAGTGTGGGTAGCTGTTAGTCACTTGTATGACTACATAAGAATCAATAGAAGTGTAGCCAGTTTATTGAAAGGGCTGAACGTAATGAGTACAAACAGGAAGCAGCTGTATTTCCCTCCTACCACTACTTTCAATATGTCAGATTCCCCTTGCCTATAGCTTAATGACATTTCAGGCAGCTCCCATAGCTTTCCAGTCATTTTAAACAACAACAACAACAACAAAAAGCAGTCTCATTTCAGTAATTATGAGTCACTTCTAGGTAGTAAAAGACTCTAGTAAATTTTAAGATTCTAATTGCATATCTCATTCAAAGCTTCTCCCCTCTCCCTAAGACAAACTCAGTTCCCACCTGATTCCAAGCTCCTGCAGCGGAGAAGCTGGGCATGGTCTGTTCTTTCACTCTCTCTCTGTCTCCTTTACCATCTCCCTCTGGCTTTCCTAGTCAGACCAGAAGGGAAGAAGATTCTAGAGAAAGAGACAAAATATTTTCACTTAGACAGTGCTCCTTATATTTCTCTATTGACTATTCTTGGCCTCTTACAGGGCATCTGTAAATCCAAATGTTAACTTTTTGCACTTAATTATTTAACTATTTGTGAGTACTTCACAGCCCCCTAACTCCCTGATGTGGGCACTCTCTGGCTAACCTCCTGTGATCCGCAAATTCTCCCTCTCTCTCTTTCATTCGCACATGCACGCATGCGCACGCGCGCAGACACACACACACACACACACACACACACACACACACAGTCCCATCAAGGCGGCTGGAGCCTGGTTACTTCCAACACTTGCTCCATGGAAACTGTACATCTGTGTGACACTACATGATGCGAGGATGGGCTTGTCTAACTGCTGCCCCTTCTCCCAGCACAGGTGGCTCCATAAGCCCCACAAAAAAAATCTTCATGAGTTTCCCAACGCTCAATAATGAACGGCCTTTTCTCTGTCTCGGAAGATCAGCCTTGTTAAAATAGAATGAAAAGAAAGAAAAAAGAAACAGTCAGTGCTCAGTTCTGAGTTTTAAAGTAGATTTATGAAAACTGATAGCAGAGACAAAAGTGTGAAAGCAAAAGCTTTTACTTGCAAGAACTAGGTTATTGTGCAATAAAGAATTGTTTTGTTGTTGTTGTGGTTTTAATTTAAAAAGTGTGGTTTGGAGAATTAAGCAAGGAATAAAAAGGCAGAGCACTGAAGGAGCTCAGGGCATAAGGTTTATGCCATAAACACTAATGAGAAAGCCCAAAAGAGAGCCAGGCTACTGCACTCCAGCAGAGATAAAGATTAAGAGGACTGGAAGAGGGAAAAGACAGTAATGAAGGAGAATGGGATGAGGGTAGAAGTCAGCGAGGCCCTTGCTGGGGACCCACGCCTGGGAGAAAAACATGGTATACCCAGAAACTGCCCGGCCTTTGCCAGAGCAAAAGCCACGTCACCATCAAGCACCAGAGAGGCTCAGGGAATTACTTCATTGTCCAAAGTCCATTCTGAGAGCAGCCAATGAACCACTGCATATGACTTGTGCTGAGAAATTACATCAGCTGTACTTTTCATCACCATCCGGGGAGAACTTACTATCTACTGCAGTCTACTTACCACTTGGTATAAGCTCCAATTGAATCACCATTTGTGAACAATCCACCCTTTCTCCCTGACTCTTTAGTGGCTCAGAACACGTGAAAGCTCCCAACACAGTGCCCTGGGATCTTAGCATGGTGGTATTACTGTGGGAAGAGAAGTCCCCAGTCCATAGCTCCTACACATGTGTTGCACTACATAGATTGCTCTCACCCAATACCTTTAGCAGCCCCCATGCCAGAACACTACCATTATATAATGGTTTTCTTAGGATAAGGTCTAAACACACCATAAAACAACCCAAGACTTACCTAGAAGACAAGCATGACAACAACAATAGAAATAAAACCTGGCAATCTGAAAAATGGAGAATAAGGCAAGGCAAGTTTCCATTCTACTTACAAGTAGATACAAGTTAATCATACCAGTCACCTAACCCTTTCTTCAACTTGAACATGTGGGAAAATGGACTTTCCAGGGTAGCTGGGCATCAAACCAATTTCTTCCTTAGTGTTATATATTAAAAGCAGTATAACAATAATACTTTGTTCTCTTCCAGAAACTAAATTATGTAAAATAGATTCCTTGCCTTATCAAAAGAAAACCTAGGAGAATATGTGGAAGAGATATGGCTATGAGGAATACCAAAGTCAAATAAACACAAGTGTTGGGGCCCGTGCCGGGGGTGGTGGAGAATGAACAGACACAAAAGACAAAGACAAACAGAGAACATGGTGGCCGCGCCTAGAGCCTCCGCCTCACTTTATTTATACCCCACAAACCCCACGTCAGCAGAAATAACACAATGAAAAACGAACTTTCTGCACCCAGATGTAACCTTCGGCTTAGTTCCTTGTCTCTAAACTTTTTCTTATTTGTCCGCCTTCTTGGTGCCTACTAAAGTTCATTAAAGTTCAACTAGAGATAGTATCCTTGACTACTGGAGTTCATTAAAAGTGCAACTAGCTAGAGATACTGTCCTTGAGCCTTATTTATTCTTAGCATATTATTTTCAATGGCCCCTGCACACAAGTATTTAGAGATCCTATATATCAAATTTGGTAGCACTGAATTTTCAAAATTAAATACCTAAAATTTACCAGGTCACAGAAAACATCCATAGTGCATTTTCCATTTCTCTAGATATTCACAGGCAAGCATTTCAGTCAGTCTTAGAGAAATTTTCCAGAAAGTCCTAAAATGTGTTTGTATTGACCATTTCAGAACCTTTCAATGCTGACCTCAACAATTCCAAGTCGCAACTCCTCCCTCCTATTGCTTTCCATATCAAGAGGCAGCATGGGTAGAAAACCTTCAATGTTCAGTTAATTTATTACAGTCCTTGGAGGAGTGACTACAAATAGTTTATATATACTCTATTCACGCCTATAGTCACAAAGTACCTTTGTCCCCTACAAGGTATTACTCAATAAAGCACTGTTTTCTCTGATTTTCAACATTTTAATAAACATTTACTCAAAATCTACTTTGGTGTGCTAGGAGTTGAAGATACAAAGATGAGAAACAATCCTTGCCTTTAGGGAGTTTAATCTCTTTTATTTAGTGTGTTTATATGGTGGCTTATTCTTTTTTCTCTATTCAATTTATCTAGATAAATGGGGCGTGTATGTTGAACTTTGTATTCATACTCTGTGTTGCTGTGTTGCTGTGTTTGAGGGCAAATCCCATTCTCTCTTCCTCTCTTTGTAGCTCTCCATATGAATGCCAGAAGTCTTTCTTTTTCTGATTATCTCCCTCCTTTTACTTCAAACTTCCTCCCTTCATTCTCACTTCTTTAAAGAGTTAAGTGGGAATATATTTTATTTGTTAGAGTTGTTAGATTTTTGTGTTCCGATCTTAAATTTTTGCACTTTAAATTTTTCCATATTATTTACTTAACTAGCCCTTATGTAATTTTTTTCCATGTACATGTCAGTAGAATTTGATAGAAAAACCAAGTTCTCAATCTCCTGAACTAACTACTCCCAGGTAAGATATATAAGATACATATACATGAACTCACACATAATGGAAGGATAATTATATTCATCACTCATTTTTACTCATTGATATCAAAAGTCTCATTATGATTTTCATTAGGATTTGGCTTGATTTCTTTTATGCTCATAGTATGTGGACCAGGCAAAAACAATTTAAGAGGAATAAGAAACAGATAAATACAAAGGCTGGGCACGGTGACTCACGCCTGTAATCCCAGCACTTCGGGAGGCCAAGGAGGGCAAATCATGAGGTCAGGAGACTGAGACCATCCTGGCTAACACAGTGAAACCCCATCTCTACTAAAAATACAAAAAAAATTAGCCAGGTGTGCTGGCATGCACCTATAATCCTAGCTACTCTGGAGGCTGAAGTAGGAGAATTGCTTAAGCCCAGGAGGCAGAGGTTGCAGTGAGCCAAAATCACGCCACTGCACTCCAACCTGGGCAACAGAGTGAGACTCTGTCTCAAAAACAAAACAAACAAACAAACAAACAAAAAACAAGAGAAGGAAAGAAGGAAGGAAGGAAGGAAGGAAGGAAGGAAGGAA